>NC_135325.1:74506198-74753698 GCF_048772815.1 Callospermophilus lateralis
TATAAATATATTAATTTATGTATCTATTTATTGATTTTTGTTTGTATTAACTATTCACATACATCCATATGAACTCACCAATAATTTGAAAGGTATGTAAAAATACAAAAGACTTTATTTATTTATCTATTTTTGGTTTTGGGGATTGAACACAGGAGCACTTTAGCTCTGATATTACACCCCCCCATCGCTTTTTATTTATTTATCTTTTATTTTGGAGACAGGGTCTCACTAAGTCGTTTAGGGCCTTCTCTTTCAGCCTCCCTCATCACTGGGATTAGAGGCATGTGCCACCACACCTGGCTACAGTCATTATTGTAAACAACTTTATGTATAATAAAAACAGGGGTTAAACATTAGAGTTATAACACTAGTATTATCACAGTATGCCAAAATTTGTTGGTAGTACTTAATATTATAGTCATATATAGAGACCAGAAACCAACCTGTTCAAACTTCAGATATTATAATTACTAGACACATCTCAAAACAAGTACATAATTTGTTACAGACACTCATGAGACAATGACCGATCATACATACTCTCTCTTCATGGTCTCACTTTTGTATTTAAATTAGATGCATATGACTGCTTCTTACTAATGATCTATTGGTAGAAGTACTGTATTTTATTGCTAGGCCTGGCCCTGTCATAGGAGAAGAGATGTCTCCAGAGAAGGGTCTGAAGACATTCCAGAGAGGAGAGGAAATGCAACTCAGGACCAGCAGGGTTCTTGTCATACATGATGGAAAAGAATTTCAGTATGAACAAGACAAAGGCATAGGCATAGGTTTATTTAGGAAGTAGAAATAGTACTCAAGGGAGAATGTGATCTATCTCAAGAGTGAGAAGCCCTACCTTGGTCTGAGGGTTCAATATGTACAGAAGGGCTATGGTTAGGGTCTCACTAAGTTGCTCATCATGGGCAATCTGCTAAGGGATTGCAAAGGCAGCTATGGTTAGGGGCCAAAGTGGAGCTTCATAATTTCATGACAGTCTTCCCTGTACTTGCCTGTTTCCCTTATTTTACAAGGACATTGGTCATGGGCCTATTGCTGAAGGTTTATAACTCTGCTTTCTGCCTCTCAATGGCTTGTGAGTTTTTCCTTTAAGACTCAGTCTCTCTCTCTCTCTCTCTCTCTCTCTCTCTCTCTCTCTCTCTCTCTCTTTTTCCTAAATTCCTATCTTGGTTCCTAAAACCATTTGAGAGATTATTGTCTCAATCTCTTTCTCAGATTCTTAAAATGGACTGAAATAAATGCCTGGGAGGGGCAGAGCCAAATATGAAAGTAGACTATAATTTTGTATTTCCTTTGAGAAAAAAAAATTCCCTACAAAAGCTGCCATACATGCAATAAAATTTGTGTAAATAAACTTAAATACATAAAATCTCATTTGCTGAAGAACCTAGATTTTTGGATGGCTTATTGCAGCAGCTAGAGTTAATTACCCTAACTAAAACAAAAATTGGAATCTTCAAGTGTGATGATCTTGTAATAAAACCTTAAATTAAGAGACACTAACTTAGTGCTCAGGTAATGAGAAATATGGAAACTGATATCAGATGTTAGAATGATGGAGATCATACTGTACCATGGCAAAACATTCTGTAATATTATCACCTGGTTTAACAATGGAGGCTTGCAAAGTTCGGAAAAAAAAAATCAGAACATTTACCTCTTAACTATTTATTAGAATAATAGGTATTACCGGTTATATTCAGCAATGTTTTATTGGGAGGAAATTATCATGGAGATAAGTGAATGAAAAATTTGTAAAAAGGAATATTAAAATGCAAAAAATGAGAAATGTAGGAATATTTAAAGGTAGGAAATACAACTGAGAGATGACATTAAAGAGGCATTTTGGATTGAGAATGGCAGAATAGGAAAATCCAAGGATTTTATCCCTTCAGTAAAGTAACAATTAAGCTGTCAAAAACTGCCAGTGTCTACTTTTTTAGAAAGCTAGAATCTAACAAGAATTTTGGAATAAAAAATTAAACCTCACAGCATTTAGGGAAGTGGTTTAAAAAAAAAAACTGCTGATAGCTGGGTGCAGTAGCAGCAGCACATACCTGTAACTTTAGTGATTTTTTTGAGGCTGAGGTAGGAAAAATATAAGTTCAAGGCCAACCTGGGCACATTAGCAAGACACTATCTCAAAATAAAACATAAAAAGGACTGGGAAGGTAGCTCAGTGGTAAACTGCTACTGAATTCAATCCTCAGTACCAAAACAAACACAAAACACAAACAAAAACAAAACACACATACACAAAAAATCCTTTGAATTTCAGTGAGACAGTGAGAATGTGTTGTAGAATTTTTGTTTATCCACCCACTGTCTCTTATTCCCCAGCTCAGAAGCGAACATCAGCATGGCAGTTCATATTTGTAGTGTAGCTTGCTGAAGCCATGAGGGAATGTAAACCTTGTTCCCAAAGAATTGTAGTTGTACATTTCTATGTCTGGCAGTTCCCTGAGGAATCAACTATGTGGCTAGCTTTCATTTTATACCCCTCAAATTCTGTCAGGGCTGGAGTGGGATATGTTGAAAAAAAATTTTAAAGACATACTAGCAGAAACTGAATAGGCAAGGAACAAAAGAAAGTACAAATAGTAGATAGTCCAAATAATCTAGAATGAAAATGAAAGACAACGCTAAAATATTGAAAATAACAAGAGACAAATGAATGTTTATGTACAAGGGATCATCAATAAGTTTAACAGTTTAACATCAGAACACAGGGAGGTTAGAAAACAGCAGTATGGCATGCTGAAATTGTAAAAGAAAAGAAAAACTCCCTCAGACAAGAATTCTATATAGAACAAAATTATCCTTCAAAAATAAAGAAAAAATTGCTTCATTTCCAAATAAACAAATTTGATGGATTTCCTCACTAGTAGACCTAACCTACTAGAAATGCTGAAATAATAATAATAATAATAATAATAATAATAATAATAATAAATATTATTATTAACACTATAAAGGGGAAGGAGCAGACAATAGTAGAGCAGAGTGATTGTATGCTATTTAATATAATGGCAAGTATTCCAGCTAATTTATTATAAATTTAAGATGAAAATAGTAATCCCCACTAAGGAAACAATTTTAAAATAAAGAAAGGAAAATGAGGGGGGAATAAAAGTTACACTAGAAAAAATAATCAAACACTAAACCCAAAACTAGGTGAAATTTGAGAAACAGAGGGTGGGCCTGCCCCTGTGCCTGAGGATCCACTAGGTCCCTCAGGCCCCAGGCAGATGGGTGAGCTGAAACAAACTTTGGCCTCTGCTTATAGATACCTGGAGTCCCCTCTGCGGTTGCCCACAGGCTGGGCCCAGGCCTACAGACATCTGCATACCTACCTGGCCCCACTAATTCATGCCACAGTATTTTGCAGAGGAGTAGAACACCCCTTGCCTTGGATTTTCTTCCCCTAGTGGCTTATCTTAGTATTACATTATCCATTAAAATCTCCTTGCCTCCTATCATGGTTTGGGTATGAGGTGTCCCCTGAAAACCTCATGTGTTGGGCAATTCAGAAAAGTTTAGAGGTGAAATTATTAGATTATGAGTGCTGTAACCTCATCAGTGGATTAAACCATTTGGTGAATTAATAATTTGAATAAACTACTTGGTAGAAAGAGCACACAGGTCATGGTTAGAAGGAGTAGGTCATTGGGGTTGTGGCCTTGGACTATACCTGGAACTTTCTACCACACCCTCTGCCATGATGTTCTTCCTCATCTCAGGTCCAGAGAAATGGAGTCAGCTGGTAATGCAACTCTGAAATCATGAGCTCAAATTTTCCTACTCTAAGTTGTTCTTGTCTGGTATTTTGGTCATAGTGAGATAAAAGTGACTAACACACCTCCTTTTGGTAGACATCTCTTCTCTATAATCCTATAGCATACTTCATTCATTTACTCATTTATCAGTTTAACAAATAGACATATAAGCAGACATATGTACATATATACATAAGCATATATATGTACATATATGCATATGTACACACACACACACACACACACACACACACACACACACATATAGATTGATTGATTGGAGATTGAACCCAGAGGCACTTTACTGTGCTACATCCCTAGTCCTGTTTTGAAAACTGAGTCTTGCTAACTGGCTGAGATTGCCGTCAACTCGTGATCCTCCTACCTCAGCCTCTTGAGTGGCTTGGTTTACAAGCATGTACCACCATGCATGGTTTGCACTTTACTTTTTAAGTACTTTAATGCATACACACACAAAATGTTTCACTTCCATATAATCAGGATTAATGCCTACATGTCATCAGTGCTATAATAACTATGTTATAAAAACCCATAGGCATTGCACCTGGCATATATTCAGTATGTTTTGCAAGGGTCAGGCCTTATATCTTAAGGAAGTTTCCTTGAAAAGATAATGACTGAGCCAAGCTTAAAGAATAAATAGATACCTTTTTTAAAATTATTTCTCTGACAAATGAGTGGATTATGATGGCATTCACTAAGTAACAGTGGGAAATTGCCAGATATAGGTGTATTTAGGGAGGCTAAGGTGATTATTGTTTTCCTAAGTTAGAGGTGGCATAGGTATTTCTATTTAAAGTAGAAATATAACATGTGCATGTGCATTTAAATTACAATGGAATCCAGATGAAAAGGTGAACTGTCAAGAGGAGTATGTGGAGTGAGAGTCAACTGTAAGGAAAACTACCATATTGGTTGTGGCAGACACAGAGATATGCTACTAGGATCACTATTCCCCAATAACTTGTTATTCAGTTGTAAGGAGGTACAGTTAGTTGGCAGCTTTCAACTGTTAGCTTTAGCAGTTTTTGATTTATAGTCATACTATCATCAGGTTGGCCCACTGGCCAATAACTGAGCAATGTGGTAGTACTAATAGCTTCTCATGTGTCCTCAAAACAGGACTTTTAAAATGGGCAATCTTTGTTCTGTAACTCCTCATTGGGCTGGCAGCAACTATCAACCTGACACTGATCTGACAGTCCAAAATGCCTAACCCAACTCCCTTCCTTTTCCTAAGTCTCATTCACAAATGAGCCATTTGCAGTCCTAACTTCCTCTCAGTGTGCACTTTCCAAAGAAACCAATCTGTAGCATGTGGGCAGGTAGAAGAAAAGTAACTGCCTGAAGCTGACTGAGAAAGAGAAATCAGAAATGCAAGCAGAAAATCAGGAAAAAAGTAGTAGTACAATTTAAGCAAAGGAAAAAAAAGAAGATTTTCATACAGAGGAATATTAATGCTGTTAGTGAAGACATCAGTTAAAATGAAGTCTGAAAATATATCTATATAAAATTTGCCAACTAAGGATTGGGTATGTAGCTTAGTGATAGAGTGCTTCCCTAACAAACATAGGTTCTAGATACAATCCCACACCCCATCCCACCCCCAAAAAAAGCAAAGCAAAAAAAAAAAAAACTAAGAGACCAGTCATTGATGAAAGTGACAGAGTCAGACTCAATGGAGTGATGAAGGTAGAAAAACAATTGATATCGATTCATAAATTAATGAATGAATGAACAGGAAGGGAGAAAAAGTTTTGAATAGTGAGTAACATGGAGCTGGTGAATTTTAGAACTGTTTTGTCTGATCTCTCTTCTGCTATGCACTCAAATTCTTTTTCATTTAATTATCTAACAATAAATCTAATAAAAGTAAAAATATCTGAGATAATTTTACCAACATTATCCCTCTTCAAGATTACAGAACTTGGAAATCAAGTGCACTTTAAAGACAAGTCTTCCAAAGGATGTGAGTACACATGTGTCCTAAGCAGGAAAGAGACTCAGGACATTTTCAGATGATCCTCAATTCAAGTATTTTAATTTAAATATCAAAAATTATTTGGCTCATAACTTCATCATGTCTGCTTTCTTGCAGTTCTTGATATAATCAGATTTTGGTAGTGGAGTTCCAAAAATAAAGGGACTTATATTTTTAAAGCAGCACTTAACAAATTACCAAAACTCAGCATCAACTGCAGCAATTGCTTAGAACTGAAATCAAGAATTTTAGCAGGAAAGCATGGTGAGAAACCAAGGGCATCCTGTCCCTGCTTCTGGGGAACCTCTGGGTCCCTCTGGCCCCAAACAGGTTGGTGAGCTGCACCTGGAGATAGGCGGGGGCCTTTGCCCTACAGCTACCTGGAGTCCCCTCTGCAGCTGTGCACTGGCAGGGTCAAGGCTGCCAAGCACCTGCCTACCTACCCCAACAGGCCTTCATTACTTATTGGCAGTGGAGGCTTATCAAAGCCCAGAGCCTTGGGCTGCCAGGTCTCCCAGCCCCAAACTGTCTTGCTCAAGCAAAGCCGCTACCAAGTTTTGGGGACCTTTGGGTGGCAGCAGACATAGTGTGGAATGGTGAGAAGAAAGGTTGCAGTTGGAACCCTCAGGGGCTTGGAGGGCTGAGAACTCTGGCACTTGTTAGACACTGAGCAGCACAATCGGGGCCCTGGTGGTATGGTTCTTTAAGACCTCACCTTCTCCTCCTGACAGCGTGGAGATGCACAAAGGCCCTAACCATCCTTGAAGGTAAGCCTAAAACCCACATGACCTAAATGGGTGGAACCATTAGTGACCAAAGAAACTGAGAGGGAGGTCAGTTATGGCCCTATGGGGAACTGTTAGTGGCCATCAGCTGCCAACCTGGTCGGGAGACAGAGGCCGACAGATGGAAGGGTTAGTGGCCATGGAGTGGTTGGCCTGCCTAAGAGACAAATGTCAGAGGAACACCATTTCATTCTGGGCCAGTTGGAAATGCCCACCGTCCTTTGGGTGAATTTACTAGCCATTTGTAGAAGGCCTCTGCATATAATATGAAAAGCTGCTCTCATTTCCACCCCATCTCAACACACACAGTTTTTAAAAAGAACACTTTTGTTTCATGCTCCTGAATATTCTAGATGTAAAGAGGTTGCCAACGTATGATAGAGTAGTTGGAAGATAAATTTCAAAAACAAATGTCTCCTGGAATTGAGTTTTTGAAATGGAAATATTAGGCTACCTCTAGGAGCAAGTCTTGTCCATGTTTGTTCAGTGGCTTGGAGGACATGGCACAGAAGACCAGGTGATGTAAGAGAAGAAGGTCCTTTGCCACACAGGTCATATGTTTTTTATGCTCTAACAACTGTTTTATGTGTACATTTTATTCCTTATTGCTGTATATGTAGTTGACAATGCTAAATGTTTTTTATGCTCTAACAACTGTTTTATGTGTACATTTTATTCCTTATTGCTGTATATGTAGTTGACAATGCTAAATACTCCTTTGAAATATCTATTCTTTGTAGATATTCTGAAGCTGCCAAAAGTGATGTAATAAAAATGTAACAGATTCCATAAATTTCTTTCTATGAAAATTCATATGAATTTTCCTGGGTGTGGTGTCACACACCCATAATCCAGGTGACTCATGAGACTGGAGAAGGAGTATTGAAAGTTAGAGGCCAGCCTCAGCAATTTAGCAAGTCCCTAAGCAACTTACTGAGATGCTGTCTAAAAATAAAAAGGGTTGAGGATGTGGCTCAATGGTTAAGTGCACTTGGGTTCAAACCCTGGTACAAAAAAAAAATGTAACATATGAAAATTAATATAAATATTTAACATATGAAATTTAACATATATCATAATTAAACATATGAAACCTCCTGTTGAGAAGTATGCATTATATTTGTATTGGTTCTCCAGAGGAGAAGGAAAGGTAAAGGGTGCCATAATTGTGTGCTTATAATGAGAGGCAAGTGTAACCATTGTTCCATACATCTATCAATTTTGCTTTACATTTCTGTGTACATAGTGCATATAGAGGACAAAGGAGTCCTAATCTACATCTAGCCTTTCTAGATGCTAAAGAGCTGTCAGTGCATGATAAAAGTAGAATTAGTAAATTTTGGATGGTTAGTGTTAAAATTCATAGGAAAGATTGTCTTCCGAGTACTATGGCCCATTGGATTGGTGCAGGGCTGGAATGCTCATATTTTGAAGACATTTTCAAATTAGAACTCTTGTTACATGTGTTCAGTTTATTCATGTGTACATAGTGGACAAATTGAGTCTTTATTTGAAATATATATAGTTTGTTTAGAAATGCCCAATGTATGTCAAAAGAGGTAATAAAATATCACTTCATAAATATCTTTTGCGGTAAATTGCATAGGAAATATTATCTCTGGGGAATGAAATTGTTAAAGCACCTCTGTGATCAGTATGGTACTGACTGTATGTGTTAGTGATGTGGAGGAGGTAGGAGGTAAACAATTGCAAAAGGTAATATGTTCATATTTGAATAGTTTCAGATATCATGTTTCTGTATGTCATGTGCATTTACTTTTGATGTGTACACAGTGCATATAATAGACAAATTAGTCCCAATTTTGAAACATCTAGTCTCTAGACATTAAAGAGATTGCCAGTATATGACCTAGCAGTTAATATAATTAACACATTTTGTTCACTCTTTGTTGAAATTCATAGGACAGTTTGTCCTCTGTAAATAACTTTTGGATATGAATTTATTCAACCATCTTTAAGCATAACATGCCTGTATTTTTCCACTGTGCTCAAGGTTTAGAGAAGAAAGTGGGGAGGGAAAGGATCAAGTCCAGACTTGTTCAATATTATAAGATGCCTCAGATTATCACCAATGCTACATGTTCAATTTTATTTTCCAATCCTGTGTGCATACCAGACAAGTTCTTATATGAAATACGTAGTCCTTTTAGATATTTAGAAGTGCTTGATATATTTAAAAATGGAAGTGATAGAATAAAACTTTTAGTAAATAACTTTTAAAAATTAATGGGAAAACTATGTTTGGAATCATTAAATCACCTTTGTGAACAAGTCTTTACTTGTTCATTGGGTTCAGGGAAGTAGGAAGCAAGAACTTGCAAAAGGTGTTAGAATATGCTAGAAAAACTTCAGCTCACCCATTGCCTTGTATATTTGAAGCATTTCATTTAAGGTTGCTATATTGTATATATTGTATAAATAATGGAGCTCTAATTTTATAATATCTAGTGTCTAGATATTAGTTTGCTAATGTCAGACCAAAAAAAAAAAAAAAACAAACCTTTAACTATAAATGAAATGAATTTAACAATTAAGCTTTTTTAAAAATGTGATTTATCCCCTCTGAGATTCATGTTGAAATTACCTTGCTATTGTGGCAGTGTTGAGATTATTTTAAGAGTCTTTAAGAGGTGATTAAGTTGCCTTTCTCGTGGGTTGATTCTCACTGTAGTGAGTGAACTCTTTTTGGACCGAATTACTTAAGGCCATATTGGGTAATTATAAAGCAGGGCTTTCCCTCATGTTTTGTCTTTTTCTCATTCCTAAATTTCCTTTTTCTTTTTTGCCATGAGTTGAATCAGCATGAAGCCATTACCAGAAATGGAACAGATGCTGGCACCATGCTCTTGGATTTCTAAACTTCCACAACTATGAGCCAAAATAAAGTTCTATTCTTTATATATAACTCAGTGCCAAATATTCTTTTTATAACAACACAAAATGAACTCAGACAAATGAAAAGATAGAGGCAGGAAGAAAGGATAAAAAGGCCTTATCCAATGATATGCTCTCTGCAGAGACTCATTTTAGGTGCAAAGACAGAAATCAAAGGATAGAAAAACAACATTCCATGTCAAGAATAACTAAAAGAGACCATGACTAGTTATAATAATATAAAATGACCTTTAGGTCAAAAACTGTTACATTAGGAAAAAAAGTACGTAATGTAATACATAAATATAAAGGCATATGCACCATGCAACACAGACCCCAAAATATGTAAAGCAAACCTTGGCAGAATAAACAGAGAAATAGTTCTACAATAATCAATATTTTAATATCCCAGTTTTGATATTATAAAGAACACACAGAATTAGAGGAATTGAACAACACTCAATTTCAACTTGTCCTATTACAACAAAAACAGAAAAGCAGAATACACATTCTCTTCACATGCACATAAAACATCCCCCAGGGAAAAGCACAAAACAAGTTCAATAAATTTTAAAAAAATGAAACCAAATTATCTGATCAAATCTAATGTATTTATAAATAAGAAATATATGGAATTTAAATAAGAATGGGAATAAATACACATGTATCAAAACTAAGGAGGTGAGTTAAAGAAGTAGTCATAGAGAAATGTATATCAATAAATGAATACATATTTTGAAGAAGTCTCACAGCAGTAATCTAAAATTTATATTTTAAGGAACCAAATGCAAAGCTTGCATAAAAATAATTTTAAAAACCACCATCCTTTAATAATAAAAAAACTAGAAGCAGAATGAAGATTCCTCAACATGATAAAGGGCATTTGTGGACAACACAGTTTCCTTTCTAATTTCAGAAACAAGACAAATTGGCTACTTTTACCACTGCTGTTCAAAATTGTATTGGAAGTATAAGCCAGAGCAATCATATAAAAAAATCTAAAAAAAAATCACTAAAAGAAAGAATGAAGTAAAATTATTTCTATTTGCAGTTGGCATGATTCATATATAGAAAATATTTAATTATCTAAAGAAACTATTAAAGTAAACAAATTCATCTAGGATACAAGATGAATATTTTAAGATAATATATTTCAGTATAATAGCAATGAACTAAAAGAAAGTAAGAAAAAATTCGATTAACAATAGCATGTAAAAGAACAACATAGTTGAGCATATACAACCACATAGATGTATGACTTCTGTATTGAACTACAAAACATTGTTGAACATAGCTTGGAGCAAATAAATACCTAAATAAGTGAAAAGTTATCTCACATTCATTAACTGAACAACTTAATATTATTAAGATGGTAATATATTTCAAAGCACTCTACATATTCAATACAGTCCTCATCAAAATCCCAACAGCCTTTTTGCAAAACTATGAAATATGACTCTTAAATTCATATGGAATTTCGAGATGCTCAAAATAACCAAAACAATATGAGTAAGATAAATAATATTAAAGGACTCACACTTCCTTATTTCTATACTTAACTTCAAAGCTGTACTAATCAATATTATTTAAACAAATATAAATATATAAGCCAATGGAATAGATAATCCAGAACAATACCTAAACATCTATATTCAATTGATTTTCAACAATGGAACCAAGCCAGATAAACAATCTCTTTAACAAATGGTGCTGGGACAAATGGATAACCATATTCAAAACAATTATTTCTGACTTTTAACACATGATGCATAAAAATGGATATCTATTCTTAGATTTGACATGCAAAGAAAAAACAAGGAAAACAGAATCCTTGGAATTAGTAAAAATCACAAACTTTTGGACAGACTCAAAAAAAATTTCTCCAAAGAAGATGTATATATAACTGAGAAATACTTTAAAAGATATTCAATGTACTTAATCATTAAAGGAATGAAAGTTAGAAGCACAATGAGATAAATTTCATGCCCATTAGGATGGATTTAAGGAAAAAAATAGTAGATGCTGGGGAGAAGATAATTTCACAATGTTGATGAGAATATAAAATGGTATAACAATCATAGAAACAATTTGGCAATTTCATAAATAGATAAACATAAAAGCCAGGCACAGTGGTGCGTGCCTGCAATCCTAGTGGCTCAGGAATTCGAGACAGGAGGATCACAAGTTCAAAGCCAGATACAGCAAAGTTGAGGTGTTAAGCAACTCAGTGAGACTGTGTCTCTAAATAAAATACAAAATAGGGCTGGGGATATTTATTGTAAAGTGTCCCTGAGTTCAATCTCCAGTACAAAAAAAAAAAAAAAAAAAACCAAACAGATAAACAGAATTATCATATGACTCAGGATTTGCACTCCTGGCTAAATGTTCAGGAGAAGCTTAAACATATACCTACATAAAGTTGTACACAAATATTTATATCAACATTATTAATAATAACTAAAAGTTGGGAATAACCCAAATACCCATCAATGGGTGAATGGGTAGTTAAATTGTAGTATAGATATACAATATTAGTATTCAGCTATGGGAGGTAATGAGACAAATTGGATGACCCTCAAAAACAGGATGCTAAGTGAGAGAAACTAGACATGAAAATTCACATATTGCAGCTCAATATGTTGTAGCTCAGTGGTAAAGCACTTGCCTTGCATGCATGAGGCCTTGGTTTTGGTCCCCACCACCACATAAAAATAAACAAATAAAAATAAAAATATTGTGTCCATCTACAACTAAAAAAAATCCACATATTGCATGATTCCTTTCCATGATACATTCAGAATAAACAAATCCGTAGAAAGAGAAAGCAGATTCGTGGTTCACAGGGTACCAGTGTTGAGAGCAAGCCATGGGCTACATTTTCTTATTAGGTATCCTGAGGCTGTAGGACAATTAATACTCAAAGGAATAAAAGCAGCAAAGGGAGTGCTTGAAATTTCTCCCAATAAAATTATTACTCCATATACTATGAATCAAATTGATGAGTTAGCTAATGAGTTAAATACTTGGGCAATAACATGTGCAAATCTAATGATAATCACTTACCATCATTTGATAACCACTTACCATCTAATCCTTTATTATCTTTTTGGTCATCGCATCCTGTAATTTTTTCAAAAATGACAAGAAAAACACCTATCATGAATGCTCCAAATATATTCACTGATGGGTCAAATAATGGTACAGCAGCAATAGTTACACCTGATCAAACCTTTAACTTTTTAGTACCCAAACAATCAGCTCAAAAGGTAGAGCTTAATGCAGTATTACAAGCTTTTGTGATGTTTAAAGATTCTGTATTTATTTTCCGATAGTCAGTATATAGTTAATGCTATAGTATCCCTTGAAGATGCGGGTAGGATTTCCCCTTCCTCTACTGTTTTCTCTTTGCTTTCCACTATACAAAGTCTAATCTGGGACAGAAAAGATCCATTCTTTATAGGACATATCAGGGCACATACAAGATTGCCTGGAGCCCTTAGTTTGGGTAATGATTTAGCAGATAAAACTAAAAATGACATACATATTTTCTCTACACTAGAAGAAGCTACAAATTTTCATAAAAAGTTCCATGTCAATGCTAATACTTTACAAAAGCATTTTAAAATAACTAAGGAACAAGCTAGACAAATAATAAAACAATGTCAAAATTGTGTGACCTTTTAACCACAAGTTAAACTTGGAGTCAATCCTAGAGGACTGATACCTAACCATATTTGGCAGATGGACATCACACACTTGCCAGAATTTGTAAAATTAAAATATTTGCATGTTACAGTTGATACTTCTTCTAGATTTTTGATGAGCTCCCTTCATGCCAGAGAAAAAACTAAAGATATTATAGCTCATTGCTTATAAAATTTTGCTACTGTGGGCGTTCCAAAACAGTTTAAAACAGATAATGCCCCTGGTTACACTTCTACCTCTTTTAAACAATTTTGCTCATCATTTGGCATTACTCATATAACAGGAATCCCATACAATCCACAGGGACAAGGCATAGTTGAAAGAGCTCATCAAACTATTAAAATGTACTTATTAAAGCAAAAAGAGGGAATTGGGAAGGAGTATATATTCCCCAAAGATAAACTTGAAAAATAACCCTTTTTACTCTAAACTTTTAAAATTTGGATTCATCAGGACTTAGTGCTGCGGAAAGGCATTTATGTCCAAAAAATGTACATAAACCCAAGGTACTTTGGAAGGATATTCTAACAGGACAATGGAAAGGTCCTGACCCAGTAATTGTCTGGAGT
Organism: Callospermophilus lateralis; assembly: GCF_048772815.1. Lineage (NCBI taxonomy): Eukaryota > Metazoa > Chordata > Mammalia > Rodentia > Sciuridae > Callospermophilus > Callospermophilus lateralis. Next base: position 74,519,952 of record NC_135325.1, read on the forward strand.
CGGGGGGGGGGGTCTGTTTGTGTGTTTCCACAGGGAGAACAGCAGCTGATTTGGATTCCAGAGAGATTAACTAAGGTCCTGACCCAGTGATTGTCTGGAGTCAGGGGTCTGTTTGTGTGTTTCCATAGGGAGAACAGCAGCCGATTTGGATTCCTGAGAGATTAACTAAAGCGATTTTTACAGACAAAAATGAAGATGATTTGGCTCAAATCCATAACAGCTGATATCCAAAACTCCAGTTTGGCTATCCTTACATCTGCGACAGAACCAGGATGCATTTTTCAATATCTATTTTATTATTACCCTTTCCCACATCATGAAGCTCTATTTTGTTTTTTGAGCTCCTACAGACCTAGGTTAATGTTTTGCTGATCAGTTCTATTTTTTGACTATAGAGTTTTTAAACATTGCAATGGAGATTTCACCTGTAAAAAGTTATAAGGCCTTTACTATTATGTTATGTGTTGTGTGCACACTTGTGTTTTATGTTCTATGTTTGTATGTACATATGTCCATATATCATATATGATGAGCGCTCATGAAAAAATGGATCCAAATATTTTTTTTTCACGTGATTTAAATGCTTTAATTTAAATTGGGTAAACAGCTGTTGAGGATTGTTTTAATATATGAGCAAAAAAGGAGGTTAACAGATCTGTTTGTTTACTTTCACCTTTCCTTTTCATTATATTTAATAATTCTCCTTCAAGATAATGTAAATTGTTAAGAAAATTGTTTTCTTTTAGTGCCTTCTGGAATGTTACATAATTTTTTCTTTAGCCATTATTGCCAGAATTCCTATCTTCATCCCAGTGCTGGTGAAGACAAAGATAAAACCAATCTACAGCTTCTGCAATAGCCATCACTGAACTGCTTGCAGAACTTGCCTGGACTATGTATCACTTGTATGCATTGTGAACTCACTTGTATGCATTGTGAACTATCTCTTGGTGTAGCGACTTTTGGTAGTGTTGGGGTATTTATGCTGATGGTGTCATTGGTGGTACAATTTTTCCAAAAGGAGCCGTCAATTGGCTTGGTGTATCTTCCTCCCTTCTGCTTGTCATCATCGTTCAGCTAAAATTTGGGGGCCAACAGAGGTGAGGTAAAGAAGCTCACCCCCCGCTGGTACAAGGACCTATCCACAGTTGTGGCTGTATGCTGGACCGGTAGTCAGTGACGGGTAAGATCCAATTGCAATGGTACCAACCTAAGACAGGAGGTTGACGCCTTGAGGTCAGCTCATCTGATAACGAGTGAGGACCATATGTACTATTGGACAACCTAAGGCAGGCACAGTCCCTAAGCCACATGCTTGTTGTTTAAACAGAGAGGGGGAGATGTTGAGAGCCACAGCTGAAGGGGCCCCAGCAAACTTCCAGCTGCCAGCAAACTTCCAGCCGCCAGCTGATGATTGGCTCACAGCGGCCCCAGCAACTTTTAGCTGCCAACTGATTGGCTCCTCTGCGGTGATGCTCATTGGGCTGTTTCCCCGCCCTTTCAGACCACAGAGCTGCTCATTGGGGAACTTTTTTTGGCTCCATCCATGCGACCCAGCCAATCGGCCTCAAGAGCAAGAGGATTGTGAGAGGTGGAGAGGCTTGTGGGAAGCTGGTGGTGGCAGTTGGGCTCTGAGGGTTTTTCCTGGGGAGCTGTTTTGTTTGGCGTGTGTGGTTCTAAAAATAAAGTTTCTTTCTTTTGACAAGTGGCCCCTGAATTGTGCCCAGCCAGGCTGCGGCATACCAGGGAAAGGAATAATGAAAATTGAATACTTAAAGCAAGTTTTTTATGACAGGATAAAAATGTTGAGAAACTAAAGAAAATACTACTAAATTGTATATTTTAAAATGATTAATTGTATGCTATTTGAATTTTGCCTCAATATAAACATGATAGCAAGGAGAGAAACGAATTAGTAGAAGTGTGACAAACCGATCAAATAAAATTATTGTGAAAATACATTAACTTCTCCAGTTAGGAAACACAAAGTTACAGACCCTGTAAAATATTTTAATTGCATTTTTTAAACAAAAGAAATATTAAAGCATAAATGTGAAGTTAAAAGCATATAGGGGCTTGGGATGTGGCTCAAGTGGTAGCACACTGGCCTGGCATGTGCGAGGCACTGAGTTCGATCCTCAGAACCACATAAAAAAAATAAATAAAGATATTGTGTCCACCTAAAATAAAAAAATAAATATTAAAATTATATAGAAAAAATATATACCATATCAGTATTAGCAGAACATTGCTTGCATAATTATATCAGTTATACATAAAAAAATATTACTGGAAAAAATAAAAACACTTCATTGTGACAAAAGTTTCTCTTAATTAGTAGAAAAGAACAATTATAATTTGCATTTATGAAAATTTCATCTCCAAGTCTACAGCAGTATTGATAGTACTAGAAAGTTCAATAAGTAAAGCCTTGTCAAAATGGGTGATTTTAATACCAATTATAAAAGAAGCAACTTTTTAATAAAAAGCATAGACAATTTGGAACAACAAATGTAAACACCCTTCCATTAAAAATCAGCTTTATTGAGATAGAAAATATAAGAAATAGTGATATGCTTTGAATAAAAATATATAAACCACTGAATAGTACTCAATTAAAAATATATAAACTTGGAGATTAGAACATATTTTGAACTGAACAAGAATAAAAATAGTCCATAATGAAACTCATGAGAATTCTGGATCTAGCCTAGAAAATCTAGGAAATTATGTAGAACATGATTCTCATAAGAAGTTGGACCATCTGTGAGTTAATATATTTTATTCAACTTCTGAAAGAACTGTAGGATAAAGAACTTGAAATTCCCTTAGCATTTTCTTACCTGGAGAAGGTCCTCTCATGCCAGTCATAAAGAGAGGGAGAGGGAGAGAATGGAGAGAGAAAAAGGGTATTGAGGCCTGGCCAAGAATGTCCACAATCTGAAAATTATGCTATCAGGAAAGCCAGGTTGGAATATCTAAGCAGAAGTTTAAAGCATAGTCCAAAGGTAGAATATCTTCTTCCTTAGGGAAATCTCAGTCATACTTTTTATATGTTTCAAATAATTGAAGCACGTCTAGCCAGATAATCACAGATAATCTCTGTTATTAACTCTAGATATTAATCATATCCACAAAAATACCTTACTAGCAACACCTAGATTAGTGTTTGAATAATTAGGGACTAAAGCTTAGCCTTATTAACATATAAAACTGATAACCACATTCTACCCTTTATGAACTTGTAACGTGTATGAATTTTATTAAATTACATTTAATCTCAGAATAAAGATAATTACAAAGTCCTAATTCCAGCTAACATAATACAGCTATTCTGTATACAACTAGAAATGTGCCAATGCCATCTCTAGAAGACAGTGCAAAGCACTTGATTGATATTCATTCTTCTCCATGATATTCTTTAACTTAATATTGTGGTGTAAAGTCACTTATTACTAATATACTTTATCTTAGATGATAAGGGGATAAAAGAGGGAAGAAAACAACACTAATTGAAATGTAAAAATATTCATAAAAAATGAGGAATTAATACTCATGACCACAATCCTTTTTTCTGAAAATGGCTATGTAGTTTTAGCTGGCATTTACAACTACCTCCTTCCACTAACTCATTCCATGTTTCTTTTATCTTTAGCACATTAGCAAGCCCACAGTTGGTGGTAGTTCTTTATTTGGTGGGGTAATTCAAATCCTTTTTCATGAAATTTCTGAGCCATTAGCAATCCTTCATAAATTGAAATGTAATAGTTTCCACTGAAAAAAATATGACATGGTAATATTAAGAGACACTCTAAAGATCTCCTGCATTATATTTTTAAATTTTAATGATTTATTTTTTGGTCCCAAGGACTAAACCCAGGGGTGATTAACCACTGAGCTACATCCCCAGCCATTTTTTAAAATATTTTATTTTGAGACAGAGTCTCACTAAGTTGCTTAGGGCCTCACTAAGTTACTGAGGCTGACTTTGAACTTTTTGATCCTCCTGCCTCAGGCCCTAGAGCCACTGGGATTACAGACATGAGCAACTGTTCTCCTGTAGTTTAGACACACAATCTATTGTTTTGTAGTAGCAGCCCTATTTCCTGTTAGGAATCAGGATCATTATTCCAAGTGAAGCATATTAACTCTCTTCTTTGCCAAGGGATCCTGAGGTTTTAAAAACCAATGTGGTCAAGTAACAGTATTAACTTTCAATTCAATGGATTCTTTGAGTTCCTACTGGTAGAAATATTCCTCCTTTTGGAAATAAGATTTCTAGATTAGCAGAGCACAATGTTGTGGGGCAACCAGTATGTTACTAATGGATCTCTTAGAGCAATGGTATGCAGAGCCAGTCTAATTTATATACTTTCAATTCTGTATCCTGGTATCTTAGTATTAGAGAAATGGTATCACACTTCAGATGCTAAGGTATATGAAGAGTTCCTGGAGAACATTACCCACCCTTATATCATATTGTCACCCACCTTTCATTGAAGCTGAGTCTTTCATAACTCTATGAAGCCAGCTACTGTTGGATGATGGGGAATATGGTGATAAAAGTGAGTTCCAGAAGCATGCATCCATTACCACACTTTGTTTGCCATCAAGAAATTATTTTCTTAATCAGAATTAATGTGGTGTGAAATACAACAGCTGATAAGATGATAAGGCACTTGATAAACACATGGATAGTTGACTGAGCAGAAACATTCTTTGCAAAGAAAAGGAATCTATATGCAGAGTAGGTGTGTATTCCATTGAAAACAAAGCACTGTTCTGCCATGATCGAAGCAATTCAATGTCATTGATCTGCCACTAGTTTGTTGGATGATTACCACCAGTAATGATGTCACATTGAGTGTTGAGTATTTGTCTCTGCAACTGACTCACTGAGTGCTTAATAATGGTGATAAACAGTTCAGCCTTGGTGAGTGGAATTACATGTTACTAGTGGATCACATGCATATCCTCCAAATCTGACAACTTGGCCACTTTGTTCATAAGTCCAGTGGGTAATGAAAGAAATAACTAGTGAAAGAGTTTGGTTAGTATTAAAAGAATGAGTCATCTTATCCATTTTATTAAATACTCCTTTTCCAGTTAAGGAGTATAACTCAGTGGTAGAGTGAGAGCTTAACCTGCACTAGACCCTGGACTCCATCCTTAGCATCAAACACAAAACAAAATGTAACAGTGGTTCACTTCATGCTTTAAATGTGCCCTTGCATCTCTACCACTGAGACTTATTTTAAAATGAACATGTTTTTCTTTTTCTCTTCTCCCTCTTTCCCTCCCTAACCTTTTTCCCATCCTAAGCCAAGTTGAGCACACACCCACCACAAGAACCAAATAATTCAGACTTCAGGGATGCTACCAGAAGATCTAAGGAAAGGGTATCTCCCAAATTAAAAAGTGAATCACACAATACCCACCCCTTCCTGATAACCTAGAATGAATATCTTCTTTTAAAACCTTCTTTTCTCCCTGAAGGGTAGAATCACACTCTCTGGGACAGGAGTCCCCTCTGCTTCATCTTTGATAGTAAAGCAATAAACCTTCTTTTTCTTTTTTCTCAAAACCCTGACATCATTACTAAGTTGGCATCTGGGACAAGGGTCAAGCTTTTGGTAACAAAAACATTTCTGTGCTGAGGTCACCATTTGGTAAGCATTTACATTTTATACAAATATCTTCACAGTATTTGCCAAGTCATACATGTCTATGCACACATTTTATCCCAAGTCTCCTTGCCATCAATATTCTTAAGCTTTCTTTTTCCCAAGTCCCTAAGCAGTCAAACAATTGGTCATGACCAATAATTTGGTATAGTCCCACAACATACCTCTGGCCACTTCTCCTTTGAAACAACATGATCAATCAAGTTCACTTCTCTTTCTTCTTCCTAATGGCAGGGTTTCCTTTTACCATTGTCCTTCAGAAGTATCCTAGAAAGGGGCTCTAATTTTTAAACTGTGTACTTTCAAGTAGAGCAGCTCTACCACTGAGACTTATTTTAAACTGTAAACTGCCCTAAGTTATTCTTCTTCACTCACTGATTATGGGCACTATGAGGCCATATGTGTGGGTTGGAAGACAGATCATGTAGTAGGAGTAGACTTCAGTGACATTTGAGCCACTTCCTCAAAGTGCTTCCTATGCTTTTAGGGCCTGCTCAAGACCTATATCATACATACTAGTCATATCTGATACTAGAGTATTGTTGTGAACACTGAATTTATGTTTTTTGTGGATCATGTTGGCCAGCTAAAACACATGATATTTTGCTAACACAGGGTTACCACATTCAATTTCTACTAATACACAATAACAAGCCAACATTTATTTCTCAAGGCAAGTTATCTTCAGGGGGTTGCAGGGCATTGCTACAAAATCCTAAAATGAGCCTATAGAAGCTTACATAAGACTCAAAACAGCAACTTTATCTGCCATGGCTACTTCAAGCACTATTAAATTGGCAAAGCAGCTTGCACAGTAGCTTTTAAAAAGAAGATACCATCATATTGAATTAGGGACATCTCTAATGACCTTATTTTAATTTAATTATCTCTAAATATCTTACTTCCAAATACAGTCAAATTTTGAGTTACTGTGGGTTAGGACCTCAAAATATAACTATTGTGTGAACAAGACTCAGCTTGTTACAGTGCTTCTATTGCATACTATTCATTTTGATAGATGGTATTTTAATTTTCATTAGTTTGGAATTTATTTTATTTCTCTTGAAAATTCTTTTACCTGTGTTTTGTTTAATCATATACTTAATTTCCAAGTATTTGAGAATTTTTCAGATATCTTTCTGTTATTCTCATTGTAATCTGAGTGTCCCACAGCTAACATCATCCTCAATAGTGAGAAACTAAAAATCTTTTTTTAAATATTTTAATTTTTTAGTTGTAGTTGGACACGATACCTTTATATTATTTATGTGGTGCTGAGGATTGAACCCAGAGCCTTGCACATGCTAGGCAAGTGCTCTACTGCTGAGCCACAACCCCAGCCCCCTAAAAATATTTAAGATTGGGAACAAGACAACTCTTACCATATTCATTCTACATAGTATGGGGAGTCCTATTCATAACACTTAGGCAAGAGAAAGAAATGAAAGTCATCCAAATTAAAACTGAAGAAATGAAATTGTCATATGTGCAAATGACAAAATATTATATGTAGAAAACCTTAAAGGTGCCACCAAAAATCTAAACCAAAACAAACAAAAATCTATTAGAACAAAGCAATTCAGTAAATTTGCAGGATAAAAAATCAAAAGGCAAAAATCAGCTGTGTTTCTATTCACTAACAATGAACTATCTAAAAAGGAAGTTAGGAAAACAATTCTGTTTATATCTTTTTATAATAGCACCAAAACCAATAATATATCTAAGAATAATATGAATAAGGTGAAAGACTCATATACTGAAAATTATAAAACATTAATATAAGAAATTAAAAAAGGCAAAAATAAATGAAAAGACATTCTGTGTTCATGAATTGCAAAAACACATTTTATTGAGTTTATGTACAATGTATTTTTGGTTTTTGTTATTGGATATTAATAAATTATAATTGTGTATGTTTGTAAGATCCATAGTAATGATATATGTATAATGGTGGAATCATTAGTTCAAATAAATTAACAAATTCCTAACCTCAAATGTTTGTAAATTATTCTCCTCATCTTACTGAAATATTGCATCCTTTGATCAACATCTCCCCATTCTCCCCATTCTTAGCCTTTGGTGATCATTTCTCTACTCTCTGATTTTATGAAATCAAACTTTGTAGCTCCTAAAAGTGTATGAGTTTCTGGGACTGATTTATTTCACTTATCATAATGTCCTCCAGGTCTGTCCACATAGTTGCAAATGACATCATTTTTATCATAAAAAACTGAATAGCATTATGTTGCATAGAAAATATATTACATTTCCTTTATCCATTTATATATTGATGAAAACTTAGTTTGATTAGAGAACTTGGGTGTTGTGAACAATGTTGCAATAAACATGGGAGCACACATATTTTTACATACCAATTTTGAATTCTTTGGATGTATACACAGAATTAGGTTTGTTGCATCATATTGTAGCTCCACTTTTAGTTTTTTGAGTAACCTTTATTCTGTTTTCTATAATAGCTATAACAATTTATATCCCTTTAATGCATATCAGTGTATTCAGGTTCATTCTTCTCTATATCCTCAACAATATTTATTTTCTTTTATCTTTTTGCTAACAGTCAATATGACATGGGTCAGCAAAGCACTATACAGATTCAATGTGATTCCAATTAAAATCTCTTCATCATTCCTTATAAAAAATAGAAAAAGCAATCATGAAATTCATTTGGAAAAATAAGAAATCCAGAATAGCCAAAGCAATGCTTAGCAAGAAGATTGAATCAGGAGGCATCACAATACCAGACTTATACTATACTACAAAGCTATAATAACAAAAATGGCATTATATTGGCACCAAAATAGACATGTAGACCAATGGTGCAGAATATAAGACACTGAGACAAAATCACATAAATAAAGTTATCTCATACTGGACAAAGGTGCCAAAAACATACATTGGAGAAAAAAAAATAGTCTTTTCAACAAATGGGGTGCTAGGAGAACTGGAAATCAATCTGCATCAAAGTGAAAATAAACCCCTATCTTTCACCATGCAAAAAATTCAACTCAAAGTAGATCAAGGACCTAGAGATTAGACTAGAAACTCTGTGCCTATTAAAGGAAAAAGTAGGCCCAAGTCTTCATCACATTGAATTAGGTCAATACTTCCTTAACAAGACTCCCAAAGCACAAAAAGTAAAATCAAATTAATAAATGGGATGGACTCAAACTAAAAAGCTGCTTCTCAGCAAAAGAAACAATCAATGGGTGAGGATATATCATAATATAGAAAAAAAATTAAATGTTTAATCACACAATTTATTCAATAGAGTATCCTCTTCTGTGTATGGGAGGGGTCGTTCTTTTGTTTGTTCTAATTCTCCTCATTTCTCCCAGCTGCAATGGTTTTCCATCAGTGCCCTAATGTGATAGTTTTATTACTGTTCTCTAAAAATTAATACTTTTTTTCCCAAAATGGAAACAGGGGAATACAGGATCTGGGCATAAGTTCAGTAGGTGATGTTCTTCCCCTTCCCCAGATAGCACTACAAGGTAGTTTTTCAAGTTGTTCCCTATTTCCTATTAATGGGTCAAATTGCTGCTTTTTATGAAGCCCCCATGGGTTTACAGACCCTCAAGAGCATGTAGGTGGTTTTCAGCAAATTGTTTAATATGTTTATCTAAATCCTCCTGGTTTATGTGTTACATGGTAGTGTCTGTCTCAGATAATGAAATGTTCAGGTCCTCTTTCTCCCCATAAGGACTTCCTCCAGACACTTGGTTTAGTTGTTTCTTCTGCAACCTCAGTTCTCTCTAAAGCCTTCAAGAAAAATCATAAATTTGCAGTCTGTCCATATTTCTCTGTTATCTCTATATCTTAAATTCAAGGCACAAGTATTTTAGAAAATTTTAATTCACAAAATAAGTTTATTTTATGAATACACTGGTATTCAGTTTACCTATTATTTCATGAGTTCCATGATTATTTTTTTCCCTTTCAAATATTTTGCCTATTTTGTGTGAATTTATGTTTTGGCTAATGTTTATTCATCATATTATCATACATACATATTATTTCCCATGTTGAAGACTGCATATTAAATATGAACTCCATCATTGAGCAAAACCCTCTGCCCACTATTATATTTTTAATAATCTTAGAGTCTATTGGAACATTATCTTCCTCAGTCACTGATATTGGTAAATTATGTCATCATTTTTTTTTCTCCCTAATTGGTCTTGCTGGAGGTTGATCAAATTTATTGATCTTCTTAAAATATAATTTATTTCATTTATTTTTATATATAATTTTTGTTTTCTATTTTATTGATTTCCATGATGATCCATATGTATTGATTTTCATATATATATATATATATATATATATATATATATATATATATTTCATTTACTTCATATTTAATTTGTTCTCTTATTTTTAGTTTAAGGTCAAAGCTATGCATATTTTTAATTTTAATCTTTCAGATGAGTGGAATAAACATTTAAAACCCTATCATCGACAAATGCTACAATCATATAAGCATATCATCAACTTGCTCAGGTTTTTCATATATTTATATGAAAATTTCATATTTTTATATTTTAAGATAACTTTATCTTACTTATTTTAATCTTTATGTGATGCTGAGGATCAAACCCAGTGCCTCACACATGCTAAGTAGGCGCCCTACCTCTGAGCCATAACCTCAGCCCAGGTTTTTCATTTAATGTCATAGATGTCCTCAAATTTCTGTCTGAATTTTTCTGGCAACTTTTCTGTTTGCAGTGGATCAGAGCCAATTAGAACATTGTGATAATTCAACCTTGGTATTTAGCTTTATTTTTATTTCAATATATTTTTTGGGATTCTTTTTATTCTTGACATTTGAGAGATATAGCTGATTGGCACAACTATATGCCTATGTTCTATTTAAGAAAAAATGGTATGTTCACAGGAATAATTTATAAAATGTTATTCTGTATGAATACAAAAGGTATGTCAATATGTTATTTATTATGAAAATGTTTTACCTTGGAAAATGAATGTGTTTTTTCTTGCAAAACGAATGTGTCTCATAAAAGGCTGTTTGAATAAATTTGTATTTGATTTCTAAAGACCAAATGTTGTCATTTTTGTTTAGTGTGCACATTTTACCAACCCTCTATTTAGATTATGTCTCCATTGCCTTCATTTCCATGGCCATATTGCTAGGCACTCACATTATGCATCTTGCTATTTTAGTTTGGCACTTTACTTCAATCAAGGAAAACTATTTGCTATATTTTAAGTACAACTGTGAACTGAACCTGTTTCAAGGAGGATGTGCAATCCTATTTGCAAAATTTGATTGGCATCCTGCATAACTGTTTTCACTGTTATCATTTTTGGAATGCCTTTCATTATCAAACCTATTCTGTCTAGTGTCAAACACTAATTTATGTATATTTCAGGGAACAGCTAGTTTTATTTCAGAACTAATTTTGATGCTCTTTGTCAATCACATGTCTCACCATTTTGTCATTTCTGACAGCTCAAAGGAGTGAAACAAAATGCTTATAGTTTCCTCCATAGCTGCTGAAAAATGGTAGGAAGAATTTTCTCTAGAAGCTTGGTTTTTCATTTGAATTCATAGTTTGTTTTTTCTCAGCCTTCTAACAATTGCGAATTTTATATATATGCCCCCAATTTTTTTAACATGGCACCATGTATCCATGAAGACATTTGTTTTTCTTTCTTTTTTTACTTTATTCAGCAGTACTTAATGTGATCCTTCCTGAAGAATACAATAATACATAATCCTAGTTAGGAATTTCCACTATATATTAAAGACTTATTCAATTAAATTAGATAAGCATAAAGTGCTGTATGTAAACTAGATACGCTTGACAGAAAAATAAATTCCTTCTATAAGGAGCTAGAATGATCTTGAGTGAATGAAAAACTTTCTTCTCTGCTATTTTGTTTCCTGGCTAAGTATCATTATTGCTATGTGAGGAATTGTCACTCCAGCTACCACACATAAAAAGGAAAAATCATCACTTCATATCAATTAAATCAAAACCACTGAAAGTTTTTAAACTATAGATTATGAAGATGACAAGTAACATGACATTAGAATTTTTTCTTATGAAAGTTACTACTTTCAGAGTTTTCATGTCTAGCTTCAGCTTTAACAAACTTTTTATAAGCATTCTTTTACAGGTAAAATTCTTGATCTTATCATGTTTAAATGCTTAAGTCCATTTACAGACTTCATTCTGTTGTGCTTTGAGGAAGAATAATTATCTGACTAAATTATTAGAGTTATGCTGTCCCAATTATATATTATATTAAAGGATATATCATACAACAGGGAGAAAGTAAACTGTGAAATATGAGAAAATATTTGAAATTAAAAATCAGGGTAATATGTGGGGAGTTATAAGACAGAAAATGCATTAAAATGGGTAAAACTTGAAAAAAAGTGAAAGATAAACAAAGACATTCTATAGAAAATGCATTTTAGTTGAACAATTTAGGCTATGTGTTAGCTTTCCAGTGCTATTACATCACTTCTTAAGGCAAAGGAAAACATTATCCCAAAGTACCAGACAAGAATGACTAAGAGGAGAAAAGATTTATTTTGGTTTATGCTATTAGAGATATAAGTCCTCGTCAGTTGACTCTATTGCAAAAACATCATGGTTAAAAGGCATAGCAGAGGATAGCTTCTCAACTCATGGCAGCTGAGAAACAGAAACAAAGAGGGGCCAGGGAAAAGCTAAGCCCTTCCGTGACACATCTCCAATAATCTACCTCCTCCAACCAGGTGTCAACTCCCAATAGTCCATTCAACCATTAATGGATTAATCCAATCCATCGATGACATGAGAGCCTTTATGATACAATCACTGCTTAAAAGCCCCACTTCTGAAACTTTCTGCATTGGGGATCAGGCTTTTGAGGAGACAAGAGCTTCTGAGGGACATTCTAGATCCATACCATAACAGATTATGATTGATATTGGGTATAGAATCTCTTCTTAAGGCAAAGGACAACATTGTCCCATATTTATTTAACCATTACTTAAAACAGATATTAATGACTTAAATTTCAAGTTTTTTTAAGGATGATTACTTGAGAGTTCCAAATTTTCTATGTCCCTTACATAGATTCAAAAATGTGTGTGTGTTTGTGTATATTCTATAGCATATATGGGATGTGTTTTTATGTATATCACATGTACAGACTTGCAAACGTGTGAATATATACATGTATGTGTATATACATATATATGCATAATCTATAATATATTGCATACTTTTGTGTATGTATGTATGACATAGAAAATTTGAAACTCTCAAATAATCTTCCAAATATTTTAAAACCTGGAAACTTGAAAATTGTTAATATTCTGCAATACTTCAAACTGTTGTAACCTTGAATTTTCCAAAGGAATTTTCTCATATATATAAAAAAATCAGACATGGGAGATATAGACGAACTGTAGATAGGGTAGAGAGGTTGGAGGGGAAGGGAGTGGGCATGGGGTAATTAATGATGGTGGAATGTGATGATCATTATTATGCAAAGTACAGGTATGAAGACACACATTGGTGTGAATATACTATGTATACAACCAGAGATATGAAAAATTTTTCTCTATATATGTAATAAGAATTGTAATGCATTCTGCTGTCATATATAAATAAAAAATCAGGTATATACATATACATGTACTTATATATTCATGTAGTTATATGTATATACTTAATGTTTATGCATACTTATCAACATTTAATAAGGAGGGTAATGTTCCATGTAATACAATTTTAAAATCTGGTCTTCACTGGTGAACACTGTGGACATTTTAATTTACAGTGTTTAGTATATATTTGGTAGAAAGGAAACATGTGAGAACCATAGAGATGTGTATTTATTATAACATACAGATGGTTCTATATCCTGCTTCTAACTTTCATGTCCTTTGTTTCAGAAAAGAATAATTGTAATTTTTTTATTGTTGATCATTTTTGTGCACTTGTTCCTTTATATCACTCACAGATGTAGTTTAACACAATTCTCAAAGTTGTACATTTCAAAGTGATTAGAATATAATAAGGTGATAAAGTAGGTATATTGAAGTGAGTGAAATGTGTGTTCATTTTAGAAGAAAATATAAAACAATAAGTGCATATAGTTGTAAATTATATCAACAGTATCAGTTTGAGTTTATAAATAATACATAACAGGGCTTTGGATGGAAGAGCTGAGAATAAGAGAATAATGTCTGAAATATTTTAATGCTCAAATATTCTCTCAGAGTGACAGGGGAACAAGACCACTGTTCAATTATCTTGCAGTTGCATTTCATCTCACTTTTATTTCCCAGCTGGTCATAGAGGTGAATTGATATCAAATGCATAGAATTGAATGGACAATTGGTGACAGGAGATCAGAAAACATTGGATTGCCAAATATTCTTGTTCAATATTAGATTTGGAATTGAGACAGGGAATTTGAAAAGCCTATATTTTAAAAATGCTTGCATTTTCCAAAAGTAACCATCCTGCCAGGGAGAAATAGGAGGTTAAGTATAGCATAACATAAATGGAAATGCAATATGGCATACAGAAAGACAGTTTGAATGATATGATACAGAAAACCTAGTGTATTTAAAAATAATACTGCCTAACTTACAGAACTTTAAATTGTGACAATTCATTAATGGGAAAAAGCAATGCTCATTACAAATGTAATTAAACAAATTAGTGTGTGTGTATGTATATAATGCATATATACATTTTAAAGAAAGATACTAAATATTAGTGCTTAGTCCTTTTTTAACTTGTACTTTTGAGGTATTTCTAGATTTATAAGCAGTTAGAAGAATAACACAAAGAGATATCATATAACAGACACATGTGTTTCAGTGGTAAATAATGAGAACATCTTGTCTAACTAAAGTACATTATCACAATCAGGATATCAACAGTGATGTAATTCACCAGCCATGTTTAGGTTTCACCAATTTTATATACATTAATTTGTTTGCATGCCTATTGTTCCATTCAATTTTATAGCATATGCAGTTTCGTGCAATCATCAATGTAAAGATATAAAATAGTTCTATTATGAATATTTCTTTTGAACCACATTCTTACTACTTATCCATAAACTCTGACAACCACCAATCTGTTATACATTTCATCAATTTAATCTTTTCAAGATTGTTACATAAATGAAGTCCATGCAGTGTCTGACCTTTCGAGGTTGATTCTCTTCATACAGCATAATATCCATATGAATTAACAAAGTTTTGTGTGCATCACTAGTTAACGTCTTTGTATTTCTTGAGTAGTATTCAATGATATGGATGACTTAACTCATTACCTATCTTACAACAGCTGAACTAGTTTCAGCTTTAGATTATTAAAAATAAAGCATTTTGAACATTGGTCTATAAGTTTTTATAATAGAAATATATTCATAGTCTGGGATAAACATCCAAAGATTCAACTGCTTGAACTGCTTGAACTGCTTGGTCATATAGTAATATATATATCCTCAGACGCTCAAGACAACACTGGAATGAGCTAACATACTCAGCTCATTTTCATTTATATAAGAAATTGCCAGTTTTGTTGAATATTCATGTTTACATTCCCACCAGTAGTATATATGGGATGCATATTCTCAATATCCTTGCCAGCATTTGCTATTGTCACTAATTTTTTGATTAGTTATTCTCATGGGTTTGTAGTGACAGCTCATTGTGGTTTTAATTTGTATTTCACTAATGCCTAGTTATTTTGAAGATCATCCATGTGTTTAATTTCCTTATATATAATTTGTTCAGTAGCATATGTCATCATAGTTTTTGCCTATTTTCTGATTTTACTTTTTTGGTTCATTATTTTGACTGTTTTTAAAACAATTTCTTCATGTATTCCAGATACAAGTCATCTATCAGATATGTGGATTTCAATGGTCAAGGTAACTGTGGACTAGATTATGTCATAAGGCTGGAGGGTTAGTATACCCCTTAAGTAGGATGGTGATGATGTATTGCTTTCTTTGCCAGCCTAAAAAAAGGCCCCTGGTGGTCTCTCTTTTTTAACATAAAAGAAAAACATGTATAGATAAATATTTGCATAGTACATACCAGGGAGTGTGTTAATTTTCTAATGCAAAAAAGAACAACTGAAATAGTGCTTCTATTGGAGTCACCACCTGATTAATTTGTGATAATCAATTGTTCATTTCCAAGATCCACCTGTTTTCTACTTGGACAAAGTAGGAAATTTAAATGAGAATGTAGTGAGTATCACCAGTCTTTCATGCCTTAAGTTCATAATGTTGCCATGAATTTATGCACTTCTTTCAAGAATATTTTGTTTACTACTTTCCTAGGTTGAGTGAATCCTATTGGCTTCCTCTTTTTTTTTTTTTTTTTTTTTTTCATCCATCATACACTTTACTCCTCAGGTTAGGGAAACAGAATGGGAATTATTCCAGTTTCTCAGTATTCCTATTCCAATTAAATATTTGTAGACTGGACAACCACAGGATACATTTAGGGAGCAATTACATTTATTTTGAGATGAACCTAAGTGAAACTCCATTGAATGCCAAATATCTCAGTAATTGTTTTAGTCAGCTTTTTTACTGCTGGGACTGAAGGACTCCACCAGCACAATTGTAGAGGAGAAAAGGTTTATTCAGGGGCTCATGGTTTCAGAGGTTTCCATCTATAGACAGCAGGCTCCATTTCATGGGGCTTGAGAAGGGGCAAACTTCCTGGCATACTGTGTGGCAGATGGAAGCAGCTCACGAGGTGATCACAATGCAGAGAATGACTACACTTGTCCCATACAAATATATTCCCCAAAGCCACTCCCCAATTCCCACTTCCTCCAACTGCATCCTACCACATCAGTTACAACTCAGTTAATCCCTACCAGGGGATTAATTCATTGATTGGGTTAAGACTCTCACAACCCAATCATTTCTCCTCTGAACCTTCTTGCGTTGTCTCACACATGAACTTTTGGGGAACATCTCACATACAAACCTTAACATTGATCTTCTCTAAGTCCCTACTCTGGCAATTCATAGTGGCATTTCATGTCTCCTAGAATAAGAGCAATTTAAGAATAGGTATCCACTAAACCCTGAATGATCTCCTTATTTCCTTTCCCAATTCCATGTTTCTTTCCAATGTACATTTGCCCTAAGAAAAGATAATATACTCCTCTGAGGAAGGTAGGAGAAAGACCAAATGTGTAAAATTTTGGCAATGTAGCAAAGTACTTCCTAGTGCACCTGTTCTCTTTTGAATCAGTAAACTAACTCCATCTAGGAAATAAGAGAAAACCTATAAATATCTATGTTACTTCTGGGAACACCATGATCAACTAGAAAATGCCATATGTCACTGAAAGTCAAACTATTATGACTGTTTCTTGGACTTTGCTGTCCATTACAGTAAGCATAACTTTTTTTGCCTTTGAAAATTAATAGCCATTAGTTGGTACCTCTAACTATGGGAAATAATTATCCTCATTGTATTTATGTTATTTTTTAAATTTTTGGTACATTATAATTATACAAAATAGCGGAATTCATTGTGATATATTTATATATACACATAACATAATTTGGTCAGTTTCATTTCTTTGTACCTCATCTATTCTTTCCCCTCTTCTCTCCTCTGATCCCATTGCTATATGCTACTGTTCTCCCTTCTATTTTCATGAAACCCCCATTTTCTTTCTATTTTATTCTTTATCTTCTATTTATGAAAGATAAATACAATGCTTGATTTTCTGAGTCTTACTTATTTCACTTAGCTTGATGTTCTCCAGTTCCATCTGAGTATTTGCAAATGACATAATTTCATTATTCTTTATGGCTGAGTGAAACTATGTTGTATATATGTACCATATTTTTTTTACTCATTCATCTGTTGATGGACACATAGGCTGGGTCCAACATGGCTACTGAAGATTGTGCTACTATAAACGTGGTTATACGTGTATCATTATAGTAGGCAGAATTTAATTATTTTGGACAAATACCAAGGAGTGGTAGAGCTAGATCATATGGTGGTTCCATTCCTGGTGTTTTGAGGAGCTTGCACACTGATTTCCATATGGTTGTACAGTTTACATTCCCACCAACAAAATATAAGTATTTCCTCATATCCTTGCCAACTTAGTTATTATTTATATTCTTGATGATAACCATTCAAAATGGAATGAGGTAAAATAGAATCGTTTTGATTTGCATTTTCCTGATTGCTAAAGATGTTGAACATATTTTCCTGTTAACATGAAGCTTTTTTTTCAATAGTCCAATCTTCTTTTATTCATTTATTCATTCATTTGGCATGAAAGTATTTAGCAACTTTACTAAGTATAGAATTTAAGATATTCCTCCCACATACACAAAAGTGAAAAAGACAAGTCTATATTTTGAGGTCTTTACATTTTATGTAGGGATACAAAATTATTTATTATATAAAATAGGAGATTTGTTTTGAAACATTAAATGAAATGAATGAAAATATATCACTATTTAAATTACTATTGTCTAAACTTTTTTTCACACAGCAAACATAAAAAAATGATAGTGTTTATGGGCACACAAGATGAAAAAGAAGTTAATTTGTGGCTGGACCAATCCAAGGCCCTACCACTTTCTATCTTGATGCTGAAGGTAGTAATAGTTCAACTCTTACAATTCATTTATAACTGACCCATGCATTCTGCTCAGTCCACATCAGCTTTCAAGTTCTGGTTCAGAGTACTCAAAGGCAAGTTATTGATAAGAAATATCTTCTTGAAATTGTTAAATATTGAATCTTATTTTAGATATGAACAAGTTCACATATAAACATTCCAGATAAAAATAATGTTGTTCATTAGAATGATGACATTGTTGGTGGATAAATCCAAACAAAGACGATTAGAATAAAATTAGAATAAAATCCCAATTTTCCAACTGGGCACAGATGCTCACAATAAGGAAGAGTTCACAGATTCTTCAGCAAATCCTAACACTGTCAAAACTTTTCTAGGCATTAAATCTAGCTATACACTCACATGGTCAAAGGAGCAATGTTGAACAGTTTTTTTCATATTGTTGGTCCTTTGTATCTCTTCTTTTCAGAATTATCTGTATAGTTCATTTACCCATTTATTGATTATATGGGTGCTAAGTTTTATTAATTCCTTATATATTCTGGACATTAATATTGTATCAGTACAGTAGCTGGCAAAGATTTTCTCCCATTATGAAGACACTTCATGCTCTTGTTTTCTTTGCTGTGCAGCTTTCTAATTTGATGCCATCCCACTCATTCTCAGTATTATTTCCTGAGCTTTAGGAGTCCTAGATATGAAGATGTTGCCTGTACATATATATTAGAGTGTTTACCCTAAGTTTTCTTCCAGCAATTGCAAAGTCTCAGGTTTAATTCATAGGTCTTTGTTCCACATTAGGTTGACTTTTTGCAGGGATCAAGATTCATTCTTCTACATATTGATGTCCAGTTTTCCTAGTACCACTTTTTTTTTAAAGTGCTCGTTTCCCCAACATGTTTTTTTTTTTTTGGCACCTTTGTCAAGGATTGGATGACTGTATCTGTGTAGATTTGTCTGTGTCTTCTAGTCTACTCATCTTTATGTCTGTTTTTATGATAGTGCCATGCAGTTTTGTTACTATAGCCCTGAGGTACAATTTGAAATTGAGTATTGTAATGCCTCCAGCTTTGCTCTTTTGATTTAGCATATTCTAGATATTTTATTCTTCTATATGAATGTTAAGAATTTTTTTATTATTTCTCTGAATAATGTCATTGGTTCCTTGATGGGGACTTCATTGAATATGTAACTTTTGGAAAAATGGCTATTTTTAACAAGAGCAATTCTGCCTATCCAAGAATATGAGAGGTCTTTCCATTTCCTAGCATCTTTAATTTCTGTCTTTGGGATTCTATAATTTTAATGTAAGTTCTATAATTTTAATGTAATCTAACCAAAAAGGTGGTTAGATTACACCTTTTTTTGGTTAGATTTATTCCTAGGTCTTTTATTTATTTATTTTAGGGGGTATTGTAAGTAGAATTATTTTCCTGCTTTCTTTTTTTGGCAGATTTACTATTGGATTTTTTAATAGCTATTGATTTTTGTATGTTGATTTTCATTCTCCTATTTGATTGAATTTGGTCATCAGCTCTACAAGTCTTTTGGTGGAAATTTTTTTTGAATGTTTAAAGTATAGGATCTTTTCATCTGCAAACAGTGAAAATTGGCTTCTTTTTTTCTTATTTGTATCCCTTTTATTGCCTTCTCTTGCCTAATTGCTTTGGATAAAATTTCAGGTACTCTATTGAATAAGAGGGATGAGAATGGATATCCTTGTCTTGTTAATGATTTTAGATGAAATGCTTTTAGTTTTCCATCATTCAGCATGATGTTGGCTTTAGGTTTCTCACATGGCCTTTTTTATGTTGAAGTAAGTTCCTTCTATCTGTAGTTTCTTCAGGCATTTTGCCATGAATGACTGCTGAATTTTGTTAGAGGACTTTTCTGCATGTATTGAGTTGATCGTACTCAAAATGGCTTTGTTATTATGACCAGTATTGGGAGTGTATGTCTGGCAAGGCTGAAGGTTGTTCCTCTCACCCATGCTGCCTGCTGACCAATCTAGATATGTCACACCCCCTCACTCCAGGAGCCCCACTCTATGTGTTGGAGAGAGGTATGTGGAAAGCATCAAGCTATCTTCCTGAAATTTCTGGGTATGGGGAGGTTATATATATGCGTAACTCCCATATGCGTAAATCTATAGGCTGTTATGGGGTCAGTGCTTTCTACTGAACTCTAATCTGTCCCAGATCCATCTCTGTCAATGATGCTCCTTATGTTCCTTATCCTAGAGATAAGACCACAGATTTCTCTTCCAAGTTTGAATTACAACCTCATTACTTTTCCCAGGCTGATTCATGGTATGGGCACTCATCAATCCAGTGAAAATCATAGCCTAAGTGGTTGTTTTGTCTTGGGTAGTCAGAAAGTGAGTAAAAACAAGACAAAAAAGAAAAAAATGGGGAGTAAAACATAAAAAAACAAGGTAAAGTATGGGGATTTCTAGTCTCCTGTTTAGGAAGTCTAAACAAAGAATCTTTTTAAGCTGTCATCACTTTTCTACTTTCAGTATCTCTGTTGGAGAATGTCAGAATTTTCCCTTATATCAGCTCAGCTAACTGTATCTGAGTTTATTTTCTGCTAAGATTGCAATTATGTTGGACAGTGGTGCCTGTTTATCTTAAACTTGGTGGGAGAAATTCTTTGGACTCCTTTGAGGGGAGCTTTCCCTCCCTCACTGAGCCACGATATGCCCTGCACTGCTGCTGTATATTGTTTTTATTAATTCTCTTTCTACACTGGAAACTGATATTTTTGATTGTCATCCAGTTGCTAGCTCTCTTGAGTTGCTTACTGGCATTGTCCCACAGCCTTCCTACCTCAATATGTTGTTGCAGAACCATTGTTTTAATTCACTCTCAAGATGCTACAATATTTTGGGATGCTCTAATTCACCATTTTCTCCAGTTTCCCACTGCATTTTAAAGTCCCAGCTTGTGGTGATAGTTCTTGCTATAATTACTAACACAGTGATAAAAGTGTCCAAGGAGCTCTTCAGAGAAACTGGGGCTCCCTTAACAAATCCATTCCTCACAGTCATGGTAAAAGTTGTATACTGTGAACTCTTCTAGGGTGTGTAAGAATATCTTGTATGATAAATCCATTCTAAAGTTTCAATCTCTTTAAGCATTTAGACAACTTTCTCTCCAGAATACAAAGGCATTCTGGCATTTTAATATTATTTAGTATGAGCTACATTTTATTTCATGTGTCAACCAAGCTATCAAAAAAAAAACCCTTACATATATACATTTAATTTATATATGTGTATATATAATATATATGTATATCTATATGATTATATAGATATAAATACATATATAATCTGAAATATTTTCTTATATCCAAATGTATATTTTTGAGAACTTTCTACACTTGAGCTAAAACATGGAATTCAAAACCTCTGCTTAGCACCCTATGTAAATAAATTCAGCTTAATAAAATATTATGCTGATTTTGCCATTATCCTACACCCTTAACAGCCTTTGCTACACATGAATGAAGTTGGAAAAATAGCTTATATGAGACTTAATACGAACACCAAATATTAAATACGTATTTATCAATGAAGATACATTTGGGAAGGCTCAAGAATCCAATTAAGTTCCTGCAGCAACACAGTGAAGCAAAAATAGAGAATAACAACACTGATGGGATTTCTAGGGAGATCGGCATTCCCAAGGATTCTGAAGTTGGCTCAGAAAAAGATGAAGGGTGAGGGCTATCAGCATAAGCCATACAGGGGGTGCCACCTGTAAGTTACAATGGAGATACATTCCAAAGGTTGTCAAATATTTTCTTTCCACTAAATATATGCTATTCACTAGAACCTAAAATGTCCACAGTGCTCAAGAATGATGACCAGATTTTCAGTGTATTTCAAGGAACACTAATTAATAAGATGGTAATAAGTATCATATATATGTACATAAATACATACATATGCATACAAATATGTATATATGAGATAGACTGTATGTGTATATTGCCGCAGTCTGGCTGGGCACAATTCAGGAGCCACTTGTCAAAAGAAACTAACTTCATTTTTAGAACCACACACGATAAACAAAACAGCTCCTCAGGAAAAAACCCTCAGAGCCCAACTGCCACCACCGGCTTCCCACAAGCCACACACACCAACCCAGCCTCCTCCTCCCACAATCCTCCTGCTCTTGAGGCCGATTGGCTGGGTCGCATGGGCGGAGCCAAAAAAGTCCCCCAATGAGCAGCTCCGTGGTCTGAAAGGGCAGGGAAACAGCCCAATGAGCATCACCACAGAGGAGCCAATCAGCTGGATGTTGCTGGGGCCGCTGTGAGCCAATCATCAGCTGGCAGTCTGAAAGTTTGCTGGGGCCCCTTCAGCTCATCAGCTGGCAGTCTGAAAGTTTGCTGGGGCCCCTTCGGCTGTGGCTCTCAACATCTCCCCCTCTCTGTTTAAACAACAAGCATGTGGCTTAGGGACCGTGCCTGCCTTAGGTTGTCCAATAGTACATATGGTCCTTACCATTATCGGATGAGCTGACCTCAAGGCGTCAGCCTCCTGTCTTAGGTTGGTACCATAGTAATTGGATCTTACCCGTCACTGACTACCAGTCCAGTATACAGCCACACCTGTGTAGAGGTCTTCGTACCAGCGGGGGGGTGAGGTTCTGTGCCTCACCTCTGTTGGCCCCCAAATTTTAGCTAAACGATCATGACAAACAGAAGGGAGGAAGGTACACCAAGCCAGCCGACGGCTCCTTTTGGAAAAATTGTACCACCGATGACACCATCAGCATAAATACCCCAACACTACCAGAAGTCGCTGCACCAACAGATAGTTCACAATGCATACAAGTGAGTTCACAATGCATATAAGTGATACATAGTCCAGGCAAGTTCTGCAAGCAGTTCAGTGATGGCTATTGCAGAAACTGTAGATTGGTTTTATCTTTGTCTTCATGCACTGGGATGAAGATAGGAATTCTGGCAATAATGGCTAAAGAAAAATTATATAACATTATATAACATTCCAGAAGGCACTAAAAGAAAACAATTTTCTTAACAATTTACATTGTCTTCTCTGAAGATAGGAATTCTGGCAATAATGGCTAAAGAAAAAATTATGTAACATTCCAGAAGGCACTAAAAGAAAACAATTTTCTTAACAATTTACATTATCTTTAAGAGAATTATTAAATATAATGAAAAGGAAAGGTGAAAGTAAACAAACAGATCTGTTAACCTCCTTTTTTGTTCACATTTTAAAACAATCTTCAACAGCTGTTTACCCAATTTAAATTAAACGATTTAAATCACGTGAATAAAAAAAAATTATTTTGATCCATTTTTTTCATGAGCGCTCATCATATATGACATATGGACATACGTACATTCAAACACAAAACACAAGTGTGCACACATAATACATACGACACATAACATAATAGTAAAGGCCTTATAACTTTTTACAGGTGAAATCTCCATTGCAATGTTTAAAAACTCTATAGTCAAAAAATAGAACTGATCAGCAAAACATTAACCTAGGTCTGTATGAGCTCAAAAAAACAAAATATGGGAAAGGGCAAAAATAAAATAGATATTGAAAAAAGCATTCTGGTTCTGTTGCAGATGTAAGAATAACCAAACTGGAGTTCTAGATATCACATCTTCTTTTTGGTCTGTAGAAATCGCTTTAGTTAATTTGTCTGGAATCCAAATCAGCTGCTGTTCTCCCTGTGGAAACACATAAACAGACCCCCGATTCCAGGCAATCACTGGGTCAGGACCTTAGTTAATCTCTCTGGAATCCAAATCGGCTGCTGTTCTCCCTGTGGAAACACACAAACAGACCCCCAACTCCAGACAATTACTGGGTCAGGACCTTTCCATTGTCCTGTTAGAATATCCTTCCAAAGTACCTTGGGTTTATGTACATTTTTTGGACACATATGCCTTTCCGCAGCACTAAGCCCTGATGAATCCAAATTTTAAAAGTTTAGAGTAAAAAGGGTTATTTTAAGTTTATCTTTGGGGAATATATACCCCTTCCCAATTCCTTCTTTTTGCTTTAATAAGTACATTTTAATAGTTTGATGAGCTCTTTCAACTATACCTTGTCCCTGTGGATTGTATGGGATTCCTGTTATATGAGTAATGCCAAATGATGAGCAAAATTGTTTAAAAGAGGTAGAAGTATAACCAGGGGCATTATCTGTTTTTAACTATTTTGGAACGCCCACAGTGGCACAATTTTGTAAGCAATGAGCTATAACATCTTTAGTTTTTTCTCCAGCATGAAGGGAGCCCATCAAAAATCCAGAAAAAGTATCAACTGTAACATGCAAATATTTTAATTTTCCAAATTCTGGCAAGTGTGTGACGTCCATCTGCCAAATATGGTTAGGTATCAATCCTTTAGGATTGACTCCAAGATTAACTTGTGGTAAAAAGGTCACACAATTTTGACATTGTTTTATTATTTGTCTAGCTTGTTCCTTAGTTATTTTTAAAATGCTTTTGTAAAGTATTAGCATTGACATGGAACTTTTTATGAAAATTTGTAGCTTCTTCTAGTGTAGAGAAAATATGTATGTCATGTGTACTTTTATCTGCTAAATCATTGCCCAAACTAAGGGCTCCAGGCAATCCTGTATGTGCCCTGATATGTCCTATAAAGAATGGATATTTTCTGTCCCAGATTAGACTTTGTATAGTGGAAAGCAAAGAGAAAACAGTAGAGGAAGGGAAATCCTACCAGCATCTTCAAGGGATACTATAGCATTAACTATATACTGACTATCGGAAAATAAATTAAATACAGAATCTTTAAACATCACAAAAGCCTGTAATACTGCATTAAGCTCTACCTTATGAGCTGATTGTTTGGGTACTAAAAATGTAAAAGTTTGATCAGGTGTAACTATTGCTGCTGTACCATTATTTGATCCATCAGTGAATATATTTGGAGCATTCCCGATAGGTGTTTTTCTTGTCATTTTTGGAAAAATCATAGGATGGGATGACCAAAAAGACAATAAAGGATTAGATGGTAAGTGGTTATCAAATGAAACATTAGATTTGCACATGATTATTGCCCAAGTATTTAACTCATTAGCTAACTCATCAATTTGATTCATAGTATATGGAGTAATAATTTTATTGGGAGAAATTCCAAACACTCCCTTTGCTGCTTTTATTCCTTTGAGTATGAATTGTCCTACAGCCTCAGGATACCTAGTAAGAATAGTGTTAGGAGAATAAGATAAATGTATCCATAATAATGGACCTTCTTGCCAAAATACTCCTGTAGGAATATTTTTTGTTGGTAGTACAATAAATAATAAAGGCAAACATATCAATTCTATCCAAATGCATATTTTCCATACATGTTTCAATGATTTTTAATGCCTTTCTTGCTTCAGGCGTTAACATTCAGGGTGAATTTGGATCTGATGGACCTTTTAGGATATCAAATAAAGGTCCCAACTCTCCTGTTGGTATACCTAGATAAGGCCTTATCCGATTTATGACTCCTAATGACTTTTGAAAGTCATTAAGTGATTTGAGTTGATCTACTCGTATTTGAATTTTTGGTGGATGGACCATGGTTGAGGATAATAGAACTCCTAAATAATTAATTGGAAAATTTAATTGTACTTTATCTATTGCTATCTGTAGATTATAATTTTTTAATAACTTTGTAAGTGTGGCATAACATTCTAGCAATGTGTTTTTAGCTTTCTGTGCTAATAATACATCATCCATATAGTGAAATATTTGTAGTTCAGGATTTTGATTTCTAAGTGGCTGGATTGCTTTGTTAACATAAATTTGACACATAGTTGGGCTGTTAGCCATCCCTTGAGGGAGTACTTTCCATTCATATCTCTGATCAGGACCTTCATGATTCAGTGCAGGGATAGTAAATGCAAAACGTGGACTATCCTCAGGATGAATTGGAATTGAAAAAAACAATCTTTAATATCTATAACTAAAACATACCAAGTTTTTGGCAAAGCAGACAATTGAGGAATCCCCGATTGAGCAGGTCCCATAATAACCATCTCATTATTAATGGCTCTTAAATCTTACAATAATCTCCATTTACCAGATTTCTTTTTGATGACAAAAATGGGAGTATTATGGGGAGATACAGAAGGTTGTATATGTCCTTCCACTAATTGTTGTTTGACCAGATCATGGGCTGCTTGTATCTTTTCTTTAGTCAGGGGCCACTGAGGAACCCATACTGGTCTTTCTGATTTCCAAGTAATTTTTATTGTCTCAGTGGCCCTTTCTGAAAATCCAACCCATGTCTGTCTTTTCCTTGATCTATTTGTATTGGTGCTGCTATACCTTGTTCTTGTTTTCCTAATCTTTTTCCTTTCCTAAAACCTTGTCTAGTCATAATAGTGGATGCATTTTGGTTGATGTTATTTGTTAATGTCAAACCTAATTGATCCAGGACATCTCGTCCCCATAAATTTATAGGAAGATGATCCAGTACATATGGCTGTATAGTTCCTTCACATCCTTCAGGATCCTTCCAATCTAATACCATTGCACTTCTATGGGGATTAGTCGCCACTCCTAGGCCTCGAAGTGTCTGAGTGGCTTGTTGTAATGGCCAATGTTTTGGCCATTCTTGACGAGAGATGATGCTAAGGTCTGCACCTGTATCCAGTAGCCCATTGAATTCATGTCCTTGAATATTTAGTTTTAGCATGGGGTGAGAATCTAAATTTAAAGACAGCATAGCCCAATCTACACCTGTGGAGCCTAATCCCTTGGAACCTCTTTCTACAGCACGACTGGAAAATTTATCATGTAGGCTTGGTATTATTAGTAACTGTGCTATTCTATCTCCTGGTGAAATTACAGATATACCGTTTCGAGAACTGGCTATAATTTTTATTTCACCTTCATAATCGGGATCAATTACCCCAGGACTTATCATAAGTCCTTTTAGAGTAGAAGAGCTGCGTCCCAATAATAAGCCTACTGTTCCCTTGGGAAGAGGTCCTTTTACCTCTGTGGGAATGATTTGAACTCCCGTCTCTGGAGTTAGTACTGCTCTGGCGGAGGCACAGATGTCCAACCCTGTGCTCCCTCTGGTTTGTCTGATGCGGGATCTGATGGACAATGTGTCCTGGGCACTACCCTTATGGGGTTGCTGGGTTCCTCCAGTGCTCCGTATATTTGTGGTTTGGGGCCCTGGAGCATTGGGCCCCGTTGTCCATTTTTTGGCAATGGAGCCCGATGCCTTTCTCCACGATATCATGGATAAACACTTGGTCCTTGTTCGTTTTTTGATAATGGAGTACCCTCTATGGTGGTTTGAGAACGGCATTCATTAGCTCAATGTCTCCCTCTACGGCATCGTGGGCAAATACCCGGTATTCTACTCCTTTGATACCTAGTTTTGTTAAACCCTCCTCCTATGGGGCAATTCCTTTTAAAATGTCCTGTTTGTTCACAATTGTAGCATGTTCTTGGCTTGGCATCTAAAGCCTATTTTACTGCAGCTGCCACAATTTGCCCTAGTTCATTAATGTCTCTGGCATCTAAAGCCTGTTTTACTGCAGTTGCCATGACTTGCTCTTGTTCATTAATGTCTCTACATAATTTAATATATGTGTTTAAATCTTCATGTTTCCATGGTCTAATGATATCTCTGCACCAACGATTCGCTTGGTCATAAGCCAGTTGTTTTATTAATGGCATTGCTTTTTCTGTATTCCCCAAAACTCTCGTAGCTGTTTGAATAAGCCTATCTACAAATTCAGCGTAAGATTCATTAGCTCCTTGTATTATCTTAGATAATTGACCTTGTAAACCTCCATGTCCTTGTAAAGTCTTCCATGCCTTAACTGCATCTACAGCAATTTGTGAATATGTACCAGGATCATATGCAATTTGTTGCTGCTGATCCTCATAAGGTCCCTTTCCTAACAACATATCTAGATTTCTCTGAGGATAACCAGCTGCTGCATTTCGCCTAGCCAACTCCTTGCAAAATTCCTCATTGGCAACCTTCCATAACAGGTATTGTCCTCCATTTAGCACAGCTTTACACATATTAGCCCAATCTGCTGGTGTCATGTTCAAGTTGGTAATGGATTCGACCAAGCTTACAGTGAAGGGTGCTTGAGGACCATCGGTTGTTACAGCCTCTTTTAGCTGCTTCACTGTTTTGAAATTTAAAGTATGGTAAATTCGCTGCCCTCCTACCTCAAATACAGGGCATGTTAATACTTGAGATCCTGTCTCAGGATCTGAACTATCAACTGCGGGGGTTGGGGGCCTCCCAGCATATGGAGGTGGCCTTGTCATTTGGACACTTACGTCCTCTGGTGATAGCTCCTGTAGAGGTGGTGCTGTTGGTTGGACACTTAAGCCCTCTGGTGATAGAAAGGTGTTAGTAGCAGTCTCCTGTTGTAATTTTTCCCCTAATGGCTTTTTCTGCTCTAAATTTCCTTCCTCTGTCTGACTAGCTCGAAAGACCTTCTCTTTTACTTGAATCTTTTCCTCTTTCTGACTAACTTGAGGGACCTTCTCTTTTACTTGAATCTTTATGTCTTCTCCTTCCTCTACCTTTGTCTGAATTGAAGGCTTTGGACTAAGCAAACCAGATACGAATGTCCACAATGGCAATGTGCCAACTGGCAGAGTCCCTGGACTTTTCTTTTCTATTCTTTTTAAATCTTCACCATGATGGTTCCATTGTGATATACTTAACAACTCCTCCTTAAAAAGCCATGGGCTACATTTTTGTATTGTATCAACGTATGCCCTGACTGCTCTTGATTTTACTGGAATGCCTCCTTCCTCCAACAATTTACTTAACACTCTTTCTGTTTGTTTTTTACTAATTTCTGATCCCATATTTCTACTATAATACAACCCAACAAGATAACGCCTAACAAAACTGAAACAGAGTGAAACAAAATTGGAACAACACAAAATCATTATAATAGCCTCCTGAAATGTCCATCTGTCCTTTCTCCCTATCTGTTCCTCAGATGTGAGTGGTTTTTCTTCCATCTTACACATCTCCAGGGACAGGCAACTTAAAACAAAAGTGAAGCAAAACAAAAGAAGAATCTTAAAATGGCTACCCATTCTCTCGCCCTGCCCTCAGGGGCGAGCAGTTTACTTACCCTTAGTCACTCCCCGTGCGAGCCACCAAATGCCGCAGTCTGGCTGGGCACAATTCAGGAGCCACTTGTCAAAAGAAACTAACTTTATTTTTAGAACCACACAAGATAAACAGAACAGCTCCTCAGGAAAAAACCCTCAGAGCCCAACTGCCACCACCGGCTTCCCACAAGCCACACACACCAACCCAGCCTCCTCCTCCCACAATCCTCCTGCTCTTGAGGCCGATTGGCTGGGTCGCATGGGCGGAGCCAAAAAAGTCCCCCAATGAGCAGCTCCGTGGTCTGAAAGTGCAGGGAAACAGCCCAATGAGCATCACCACAGAGGAGCCAATCAGCTGGATGTTGCTGGGGCCGCTGTGAGCCAATCATCAGCTGGCAGTCTGAAAGTTTGCTGGGGCCCCTTCAGCTCATCAGCTGGCAGTCTGAAAGTTTGCTGGGGCCCCTTCGGCTGTGGCTCTCAACAGTATATATTTTATTTTTTATTTTTTTGGGGGGTGGGGCACCACGGATTGAACCCAGGAGTGATTAGCTACTGAGCTTCATCCCCAGCCCTAGCCCTGTTTTATTTTTAATTTATTTTTTAAATATTATTTTTAGTTGTAAATGGATACAATATCTTTATTTTTATTTGTGCATAAATTTATTTTATTTTATTTATTTATTTTTTTTTTTTGTTATGTGCTGTGGATTGGACCCAGGGTCTCATGCGTGTGAGGCAAGCACTCTATCACTGAGCTACAACTGCAGCCCCATTTTATCTTTTATGTTGGGTCAGGGTCTTGCTAAGTTGCTTAGAGCCTTTCTAAATTGCTGATGCTGTCTTTGAACTTTTGATCCTCCTGTCTTAGCCTCCTAATGCACTGGGATTATAGGCATGCACTACTGCTGGGAGCCATCAGCCAAGTAGGTATGACAAATTCCTTGCCAGCTTACTCCCATGCTGTCTAGTGGAAGGACTTCTGAAAGGTGACCTTGCTCAAGGACCAGGGCAGGATCCGTGTTTAGGGTGTTCCCCCTTTAGAATAGGGAAGTTTAGCATAATAGGAGAGTAGGGTGTTCCCCCTTTAGAATAGGGAAGTTTAGCATAATAGGAGAGTAGGGTGTTCCCCCTTTAGAATAGGGCGTATCCTGCTGCTGAGTTCCTCTTGAGTGCTTAGGTCAGACAGTATATTTTGAGAGACAGAAGCCCATGCGGGGTGGATTTAGGCAGGAGTGGATTTGGGAGAGAGTGGATTTGGGAAGAGAACGTGGATTCCCCCAGAACGTGTTTGTAGACGGCCGGTGTGAGTTCGGGAATAAAGAATTGCTGTTTGAATCTACAAGCTGTGTGGAGACTCGTGATTTGTGCCCAGCCGAGAGACTGCGGCATCTGGTGGCTCGTACGCGGAACGTCTGAAACTTGGAGGTAAGTGAAATTGCTCGCCCCTGAGGGAAGGTGAGAGAATGGGTGACCATTTCAAAAAACAATGTGTTCTCCTTTTGATTTATTTTGTTTTTATTTCAAGTTGCCTGTTCCTAGAACTTTCTCAGGCAAACTGGGGAAAATGGTTAACTCAAGGTTTTAAGTTGTTCGCCTCCGAGGAAGAGAAATTGTTAGAGAAAAAAGGCAACCCAGTAAGACCAAGAACAATTAGGGCATATGTTGATACAATACAAAAATGTAGCCCATGGATTTTTAAAGACGAGTTATTAAATATATTAATGGGACCATCATGGTATCCTGTAGAAGGATTTTTCTTCAACAAGAAAGAGATGGCTAATTCTGTTTACTATGCTTGTCTAAGATCTTGGTTTTTACAGACATCTGATTAATTTACAAAACTAGAGTGTTAAAATATCAACCACTAAATATGAAATCAAGTACTCTTTACTTATTAAGTTCCATAAGGTAATATGTTTAAACATTATGTGTGTCTTCATAAACTGGTGAATGGAAAAAAGTTTAATTATTGCTTTGGTCTGTGTCTTTGCTGAAACAAGGTTACTAAATGTTAAGATTCTATCAGGTGTAATTTATATACAAAGAGTATAAGAAGTTTCAGTTGGGTTTCAATTACAGTATTATAGTACCATAAATAACATGAAAGTCTTTCATCTTCTTACAGTGGAATAATTTGTCTAAATCAGAAATTTTATAAGGGTTTTTTCAGAATGTGAATTTATAAAAAGGGTTAATGGCTAAAAAAGAGATTAAAAGATTCAAGATGTAAAAATATATTTTAATATGGAAGGTTAAAAGAAAAAGAAATGTTTCTAGATGAGATAATCTCTGTGGTAAAGTAAAAAGTTGTAAAATGCCATTTTAAAAGATTTTGAGGAAACTAGACTTACTTTAAAAGTTTGAGAAAGGAAAAAGAAAAAAAGGTATTTGTACATGGCAGATTGAGACAAAGCTTCTTAATGGAGTAAAAAAGGCCTTTGGTTGAAGGGCAGCCATGTAAACTAACATGAAAGCGATTTAATCAGAATCTAAGCCTCGTTTAAAATAGTGAAGCTGTAGGTAGGTAGTGAAAAAGTACATTTAAAAGTACAGTATAGATGATAATTAAAAGGCTTTAAAAGGTTAAATTGAAGGTGGTTAAGATGCCTTCATGACAGAGGAAGAAAAAAAAAACCCAGGATAATGGGAAGATAATAGGATAAAAGATATTTAGATAAAGAAGATTAAAAATTTTAAGTGGAAAACTTTAAGACAGAAGTACAGAAAGGTAAGAAAAAAGAGAGAAGATGTAGGAAGATAAAAAAGATAAGAAGACAAGAATTTTAAACCCACAAAATAGGGAACAAAAGAAAACTAGGAAGAAAAAAAAAAAAAGCAACTAAGGGTGAATGTACAAACCTTAGGAAAAAAAAAAAAAAACTAGAAGATAGAATTAAGATAGAAAATAGTTAAAAATGTAAAGTAAAGGTATTTCAGATAGAAAATGCAAAAAGCTAAGACAACTATTAGATAAAGACATTCAAGACAAAAAAAGGTAGAAGAGAGAAGTTTAAAGTCAAATATTGGATAAAATAGAAGATTTAAATGTACTTATTAAAGCAAAAGGAGGGAATTGATAAGGGGTATATATCCCCCAAAGATA
Organism: Callospermophilus lateralis; assembly: GCF_048772815.1. Lineage (NCBI taxonomy): Eukaryota > Metazoa > Chordata > Mammalia > Rodentia > Sciuridae > Callospermophilus > Callospermophilus lateralis. The sequence continues at coordinate 74,552,513 of NC_135325.1, forward strand.
AACTTAAAATAACCCTTTTTACTCTAAACTTTTTAAATTTGGATTCATCAGGACTTAGTGCTGCGGAAAGACATATGTATCCAAAAAATGTACATAAGACTAAAGTACTTTGGAAAGATATTCTAACAGGACAATAGAAAGATCCTGACCCAGTGATTTTCTGGAGTCGGGGTTCTTTTTGTTTTTCCACAGGAAGAACAGCAGCCGATTTGGATTCCAGAAAGACTAACTAAAGCAATTTCTACAGATCCAAAAGAAGATGATTTGACTCAAATCCATAACAGCTGATATCCAGAACTCCAGCTTGGCCATTCTTACATCTGCAACAGTGATTAACAAGGATGCTTTTTTCAATATCTATTTTATTATTGCATTTTTCCACATCATAATGTTCTATTTTTTGAGCTCATACAAACCTAGGTTAATGTTTTTTTGATCAGTTTTATTTTTTGACTCTGGAGTTTTTAAACATTGCAATGGAGATTTCACCTAGGTAAAGCTACAAGGCCTTTATTATTATCTTATATGTTGTACGTTTGTTTGCACATTTGTGTTTTGTGTTATATGTCTGTGTGTGCGTATGTCCATATTTCATATATGAGGAGCGCTCATGAGAAAATGGATCCAAATTATTATTTTTTTTTATTCACGTGATTTAAATGGTTTAATTTAAATTAGGTAAACAGCTGTTAAGGATTGTTTTTAAAGGTGGTTAACAGATCTGCTTGTTTACTAATTTAAATCAGGTAAACAGCTGTTAAGGATTGTTTTTTAAGTAGGTTAACAGATCTGTTTGTTTACTTTCACCTTTCCTTTTCATTATATTTAATAATTCTTTTCAGGTTAATGTCTTTTTAGCATCATTGCCAGAATTCCTATCTTCATCCCAATGAATATAACTCAACAAGTATGCTCAATCAAGGAGTCAACTTACTTTGGGAGGAAACGGACTTTGGGAAGAGACGGACAGATTGATAGATTCCTCCCCTTTGAACTGCTTACAGAACTTGCCTGGACTATGTAACTACGTTTAGTGCAGCAAATTGTGGTAATGCTGGCATATCTTTGCTGATGGTGTCACCAGTGATCTTTGCTGATGGTGTCACCAATGATGCAATTTTTCCAAAGGAACTGTCAATTGGCTTGGTGTCGTGGCATTTCTGTATCCTCCTCCCTTCTGCTAGTGATGGTCTAAATTTGGGGGCCAATGGCTATATGCTGGACCGGCAGTCAGTGACGGGTATGATCCAATTGCAATGGTATCAACCTAAGACAGGAGGCTGACGCCTAAAGGTCAGTTGCCTAAAGGTCAGTTTTCCGATGACGGGTAAGAACCATATGTTGAATTGGACAACCTACCAGGCGCGGTCCTTAAGCCACATTAACCTCACTCCCCCACTGGCACCAAGGCCAAATTTGGGGGCCAACAGAGGTGAGGCAAAGAACCTCACCCCCCCACTGGTGCATAGACCTATCCACAAGTATGGCTGTATGCTGGACCGGTAGTCAGTGACGGGTATGATCCAGTTGCAATGGTATCAACCTAAGACAGGAGGCTGACGCCTAAAGGTCAGTTACCTAAAGGTCAGTTTTCCGATGACGGGTAAGAGCCATATGTTGAACTGGACAACCTACCAGGCACGGTCCTTAAGCCACATTACTTGTTGTTTAATTAATCAGAAGGGGGGAGATGCTGGGAGCCATCAGCCAAGTAGGTATGACAAATTCCTTGCCAGCTTACTCCCATGCTGTCTAGTGGAAGGACTTCTGAAAGGTGACCTTGCTCAAGGACCAGGGCAGGATCCGTGTTTAGGGTGTTCCCCCTTTAGAATAGGGAAGTTTAGCATAATAGGAGAGTAGGGTGTTCCCCCTTTAGAATAGGGAAGTTTAGCATAATAGGAGAGTAGGGTGTTCCCCCTTTAGAATAGGGCGTATCCTGCTGCTGAGTTCCTCTTGAGTGCTTAGGTCAGACAGTATATTTTGAGAGACAGAAGCCCATGCGGGGTGGATTTAGGCAGGAGTGGATTTGGGAGAGAGTGGATTTGGGAAGAGAACGTGGATTCCCCCAGAACGTGTTTGTAGACGGCCGGTGTGAGTTCGGGAATAAAGAATTGCTGTTTGAATCTACAAGCTGTGTGGAGACTCGTGATTTGTGCCCAGCCGAGAGACTGCGGCACACTACCATGCCCAGCTGTATTTTAGTTTTTACTTGGCCTTAAATTGAATGCTTAAACATGTCATCAATTTATTATGCAATCTGAGTTGCCCATTAGAAATGATATTGTTTGTCAACCACATCTTAAAGTTGGACATCCACAACAGCACCCTATTATCAAATGTAAATGTTATATGTAAGATCAGTCTTAAGCAGGCCTTAATGACTCAAATAAATTACTTGAGGAAATAGTCCAAATACCTAAAGTTCCAACTTCTGCCATATCACCTTCTTTCTTCCAGTTTTAACTGTAGCCTCAAAGGGAGTTTCCTACTTTTACTTTTCAGGAAGAGAATATTCAGGCCTGGTTTATAGATGGTTCTCTATGACATACAGAGATACTACTGGAAGGTGGATAGCTGTAGGACTATGGCCTCTTTATGGGACATCCATAAAGAACAATGATGAAGCAAATCCAGAACTTCAAGTGGTGCACTTTATTGTTCTTTTTGTTTGTCAGAGTTTTGGTTATATAATAAGGCAATGAATTTGTTGGATGATCAAGGATTTGGAAGGAATGTGATTAGAAAATTAGTAACTAGAAACTCTGAGCAAAAGTTATCCTGATGAATCTCTTTGAATTGGAAAAATCTGGAAGATAGTTGTTTATCATATAAACACTTACAAAAGTGACATCAACAGAGGAAGAGTGAATAGGGTGACCTGCTCTGTGGACAAAACTCAGACTATTTCCCCTTCCACCCCTGATTTTCTCCAGTTGTATCACAAACACAATAATCATGGTAGTAGGAATGTTGGTTTCACATGAGTTCAGCAATAAGAACTTTCACTCACCAAGATCTCCCTGGATTGTGTCAGCAGTGGATACTAATCCCAAGCAACATTCTTGTGGCCAAATTTGGATAGGGAATTAGTATGGTAAAATATGACAATATTCACACTGGTGATTATCCATCTACCTGTAACAGATTGATCACATTTTACTTCTTCTATCATGGAAGGAATTTGCTTTAATCTTACTGGGATAGACCTAGATTCACATTTGCCTTCCCTACATGTAATGCTTTGGAGAAAACTAACCCCTGAGGGCATACATCATGCCTTATTCACTCTTAGGATTTAACACACAGCAACATTTCTGGTCAAGAAAATTACTTCAAGCAAATGAAAACTATCAATGGTCCCATGCTCATGGAATTTACTGTTCTTACCATATCCCTCATCAGAGATATGATGCCTTGATAGGTGGAATGAAGACTCAGTTACAGTGCTGGCTAGGTGGCAGTAACTTGCAGATCTGGATAATTTTCTCCAGGAGATCGCATATTTCCCTAAATCAGTGTCCAATATATGATGACAATTCTCCTTTAGATATGATTATTGGGCCTAGAAATTAAATAGGAATAGAACCACTATTTCTCTTAGTGATCCAATAGCGTATAATTTTCCTTCCTTTTCCCATGTTCAGCTGATTTAGAGATCTTAGTTCCAAAGGAAGGCATTCTTTCACTAGGAACAAAGCAATAATTCAAATAAGACATAATTCCCTCCTTCCATTTAGTATGGCATCTCAATCAATAGATAAAGAAGGGAATTATGTACCAGTGTGACTAATTCTGACAATTGAAGGGATAAGAGAGTCCCTCAAAATTCAAACATGCCCTGCCAAACTTCAGTAGCCCATTCTAAAAATTTATCTGACAATTAAATTTCTTCATTTCTAAATTTATCTAAAATTCTGTTGTTATCCTTGAAATTTGAACTTTTTTTGCTTTATTGAGTCTCATTATTGGACTCTTTCATTATTATACTGTTTTATTGTAAGATAATTTTTAAATTCAGGTACTACTTTAGTTATGCATTTTTTTGTTTTTGTTTTTAGCAAATTGTCTGATAAATTTGTTAATTTTTCTTACATTTTGTTTTTCTGATATCTGTTACCATCATTCTATTGCTAGTATTCTCATTTATAGAATAATTCCTTTTATATCATAAAAAACTTTTTTATGATGAAAACTTCTAATTTTTAATGTCATTTATCAGGTGAGTGAGGTATATTTTTCAATATACTAACATGATTTTGTTGGGTTTTATATTTTAATTCATAGAATCTCTCAAACTATACATTCTCAGTTACTGTTGGTCCTACACTTCTGAGAATTTCTGACTTGTTTGCTAATTCATCCTGTAAAAGTAGTCATTTTTCTTTTCTAGATACTGACATGGTTCTCTGTTAATCCTTGCCATTGAATAGTTTGCCTGACTTTGTATAAATACTGTTATATTTGCATTTTTACTTATAATGATGATTATTATTTATAATAATAATAATTATTTATAACCTTGTCTCTTAGCTGTAGATAGTGCAGGCTGGAGTGTGGTCAGTGAGCATGGGCAGTCACTGCATGGAGCCCACAATGCCAGCTCAGGCCTGAGGCACAGCAAGCCAGAGATGAGTAAGCCAGAGTATGCATACCTGTTGCAAGGCAGCCTGAGCTGGCCATGTGAGGATGAATGTTCCACACAGAACCACAGTATTCACGATCTGAGGACCTCAACCTCCTACTTTCCAATGAGGATTGGAAAAACAGAAGTGGGACAGACCTGAATGGGACTGCAGGGCTCATCAATAGCAATGGCACTTTTTCAGACCCTGACTGGCATAGATTTGGACCAATAGTGTTGACCCATGTGCCATATATATATATATATATATATATATATATATATATATATATATATTATATATATTTGGGTTTTTTTTACACACCCTTAGACTAGCACAATCAAGTGACAACCTACTACTATCAGGTCCCCTCTTGCCCTGTGGGAGTAGTCTGTTTCTGTTTGCACTTGAATAAATCCTACTCTTATACTCACTCATCTTCATCTATGGATTTATTCATTGAATTCATGAGACATAAATCCAGATAAAAATGGTGGTGAGCTTCTGGGTTCTGCTTCAACAGGAGATGGCATATTCCACCATTAAGAGCTGTAGAGGTCTACAGCTTATGCAGATCACAGAAGCAGAGAAATTTAAGTTTCAATGGCAATTACTATCATTTTAAATTGTAAAATTTTAAGTTGATTCATATGTTTAGCTCTGGAAAATTTTATTGGTTTGCCCTCCCTAATCTAGTTGTAACAATCTATTTTCCGCAAAAACATTATGGATGTTGAGCATATTATCAATCCTCATTTGTAATTTATCTTTTATGATTTTTTTCACCATCAAAACTTATGCCATACATGTATATTTTTTACTTTGTTTATTTAAATGGTCCAATTTTCATTTTGTGATGAATGTAGTGTACCTTTAATATCATGGCTTCAACAAATGCAAGGACTGTGTCTAAGCAGGTGTGGATATGACCAGGTTGACTGGAATTATCACTGTGATGTCAAAATTCTTAAAAATTAAGTGCATGTTGACCTGGAAACCTTCATGTATACAATATTTCAGAGCCAACATAGAGCAGCAAACCTGATAATTCATCCTTTCCAGGTAAAATATATTTTATCATTTTGGATTTTTATAGGATTCTAACTTTATCTTTGACTTTTGACATTTCAACCAAATTGTGTCATCTTTCCATTAAGATTATTGTGACATATGCTACAATATTTGTTTGGTTTCTATATTCTATATTTTCTATATTCTATATTTTCCTTTATTTTCTTCTTTTTAATGTAATTAGAATGATGTAGTTTTCAGGAATATTCCATGAATATGCTAGATCATTTATTATTTATTCTTGCAAATTTCTCTCTCTCTCTCTGTCTCTTTTTTTTTAATATTTGAGACAGGGTCTCAGTAAGTTGCCTAGGGCCTCGCTAAGTTACTAAAGCTGGATTTGAACTCATGATCCTCTTGCCTCAGCCCCTCAAATAGCTGAGATTATAGGTGAGCATCACCGCACATGGCTCATTTCCTATATCTTTGAACACAACATATTTTATACCTTAATAGCTGAAAATGTTTTTCTTAATCATCAAATTTAAATCTACTACTCATATAAATCTTCAGTATTTTAACATAGGCCAATATTGTCACTGAGAATATGTGAATACCTGGTGTGATATTTCATTATGAGGTGAGAAACTCCCTCAAAATTCTAAGTAATCCTGATAACTTTATGTCACAGTGTTCAAGATCCAGTTTAGGCTAGTCTGAAAATTCACCCTTCCCAAATAATCTATTTTTTAAACATTTCTGAATTTTTAAGAGATTTTAACTTCATCATTGACTTTGGAAATTTCCAGTAGAGTATATCTTTCCTTTAGGATTATTCTGGTATATGGTAAAATAATTGTTAAATTTTCATGTTGTGAAATTTTTCTTTATTTTTTTAAAAAGTAACTAATAAATCTTTGATCTATACTTGTCCACTCTTATTGCTCCTTGTAAATTATTCATTTTAAATCTCTTTATTCAAAATATATTTTACACTGTAATACCTGAGAGTTTTTCATTCGTTTTCATCTTTAAATTTATATCTATACAATAAATAAATATTTAATATCCTAGTCTAGGCCCATCCTGGTACTGTGAACATGTAGTCATCTTGGTTGTCTTTTTCATTGTGAGGTCAGAAACTATCTGAATATTCTAGGTATTCCTGGTAACCTTCATTTATACAGTGTTCAAGAGCCAGATTAGGCCAGTCTGATAATTACTCTTCTCAGGTAATGCATATTTTTACCTTTTCTGAATTTTATGAGATTTTAACTTTATCCTTGACTTTAGAATGTTCAAGTAGAGTATATCTTGGTTTTGACATCTTTCCAGTGGAATTATTGTGATAGGTTGTGGTATAATCATAAAATTTTCATGTTCTGAAATTTTTTCTAACTTTTTTTTAAAAAAAGGAATTGATAGTCTATTTTTTAACAGTCTCTCATCTACACTTGTCTACTCTATTATCTCTACTTCTAAATTATTCATTTTAAATCTCTTTAATCACAATATTTTTACATTGTAATATCCCAATGTTTTAATTTTCATTTTTTCTTACATTTTTTATCTATCACTTGGCTAAATCTTTAATATCCTAGTATAGGTCTATTCTGGTACTTATGGCCATCTTGGTTGGCTTTTTTATTGTGAGAGCAGAAACCCCTCAAAATTTTAGGTATTCTTAGTAACCTTCATGTACACAGTGTTCAAGAGCCAGCTTAGAGCAGTCTGATAATTCATCCTCCTCAGGTAATGTATGTTTTCACTTTTCTGAATTTTAGGATATTTTAACTTTATCCTTGACTTTAGAAAGTTCCAGTAGAGTATATCTTGCACTGGAATTATTCTGATAGGTTGTGGAATAATGGTTAAACTTACATATTCTGAATTTTTTCATTAATTTTGAGAAAAGGAATTATATCAATTTTCACCAAATTTATATTAATCTATTTTTTTCACCAATCTCTCATCTACACTTGTCTACTCAATTATTACTCCTTCTAAATTATCCATTTTAAATCTTATTCACAATATATTTTACACTATAATATGTGAGTGCTTTTTGTTGATGTTTTGTCTTTAAATTTATATTAATAACATGGTTGATCTTTAATATACTAGTCTAGGCCCTTCCTGGCACTGTGAACATGTAGCCATCTTGATTGGCTTTTTCACTGTGAGGTCAGAAAGTCCCTCAAAATTCTAAGTACTCCTGGTAACCTTCAAGCATATAGTGTTTAAGAGCCACTTTAGACAGTTTGATAATTCTCCCTTCTCAGGTAATGTATGTTTCACCTTTTCTGACTTTTAACTTAATCCTTGCCTTTAGAAACTTCCAGTAGAGTATATCTAGGTATTGACATCTCTTGTTTAGAATTATTCTGATAGGTTGTGGGACAATTAGATTTACATGTTCTGAAATTTTTCCTTTTTCTTGAGAAAAGGAATTAATCTATTTTTACTAATCTCTCATCTACACTTGTCCACTCTATTATTGTTTATAAATTTAGAAATTTCTTTAAATCACTATATATTTTATATCACAATATCTGAATGCCTTTTTGTTCATTTTATTCCTTAAATTTATCTATCACTTGTTTGAATCTTTACTATGTTATTATAGGTGCATCTCGGCCCATATGACTGCCTTGATTGGTTTTTTCCTTACGAGGTTAGAATATCCTCAAAATTTCAAGTAGTCCTCTAAACTTCATGTACACAGTGTTCAAGAGATAGCTTATCCCAGTCTGATAATTCACCCTTTTTAAGTAGATTTTTTTTACCTTTTTTGAATTTTTATAGGAATTTAACTTTTATCTTTTTATTTTGAACTATATATAAGTAGATTATATCTAGGTTTTGGCATATTTCATCTATGATTATTCTGATGTGATGATAATTATTTGTCTTCTCAGATTTTTCTTCCATTTGGAATTTTTTATTAGTGCATTATAATTATACCTAATAGTGGAATTCTTTGTAACATTTGTATATGAAAGCAATGTAATTTAGTCAATTTCATTTCCTGGGACTTCACCTTTCTCTTCACTCCTTCCTCCCCTGGTCTTCTTCCTCTACTCTGCCCATCTCTATTCTATATTCAAGAAACTCCACATTTTTTATCTACAGGTTTTTAATTTCTTTTAAAACTGTAATATTAATGGTCTATTTTTCAGCATTCTCTCACATATACTTGTCAGTATATTTTTCTTCCTTCTAAACTCCTAATTTCTTATCTGTTTAATTATAGTATATTTAGACACTATAATATCTAATTGCATTTTCTGACTTTAAATTTTTATCTATCACTTGTGTAAGTCTTTAATATCCTAGTCTAGGCCTATTTTGGCACTGTGAATGTGCAGCCATCTTGGTTGGCTTTTTCATTGTGATGTAAGAAACTCCCTCAATATTCTAAGTAGACCTGGTAACCTTCAGGTACGCAGTGTTATAGAACCAGTTGAGATCAGTCTGATAATTCACCTGTCCTAGGTAATGTATTTTTTTACCCTTTATAAATTTTTATGGGATTATAACTTTATCTTTATATCTTGAACATTTCTTTCTTGTATGATTATTCTGGTGTATGGTAGATAATTATTTAATTCATGTCTTTTTTAATTTTTTCTTTTTAAAAATTTTATTTGTGCATTATAATTATACCTAGTAGTGGTATTTTCTTTAAGATATTCATACAAGTACATAGATTGGTCAATTTTATTTCAATTTCATTTCCCAGGACCTTCTTTTTATCTTCATTCCTCCCTTTTCCTGGTTACCTTCATTTTCTATAATAGTCTCCCTTTATTTTCATGAGATCCTATTTTAATTCCTCTCTAGGTTGTTTCTTTAGTTTAAAAAGTGTAATTGTATGGTGTATTTTTCAGCAGTCTCTCACATATACTTGTCACTTGTCCTTCCAAATTACTAATTTCTCTTTAATCATACTTTACACTATAATATATGAATACCTTTTCTTCATTTTTGTCTTTATCTGTCACTTGTGTAAAACTTTAATATCCTAGCCTAGGTTGATCCTTGTGGTGTGAAAATATGACCATCTTGGTTGGCTTTATCATTATGAGGTCAGAAACTCGCTGAAAAATTTAGGTCGTCCTGGTAACTCTCAATACAGTTGTCAAGAGCCAGCTTAGGCTAGTCTGATAATTCATCCTTTCCAGGTGATATATATATATATATTAACCTTCCATAATTTTTATGGGATTTTCACTTTATCCTTGACGTTTGAAAGCTCTAGGAGAATATATCTAGGTATTGGCATTTTTAGTATTTATCTGGTATGTGGTGGGAAAAATATTTAATTACATATTCTGAATTTTTTCTTATTTTAAAATTTTAATTATAATAATATATTTTCACCAATTTCTCATCTACACTTGTTCACTCCATTATTGCTCCTTCTAAATTATTCTTTTTAAATCTCTCAAATCATAATATATTTTTCATTGTAACATCTGGATGCATTTTTCATGCATTTTTGTCTTTAAATGTTTATATACTACTCGAAGAAATCTTTAGTATCCTAGTTTAGGCCTATCCTGGCATTATGAACATGTGCCATCTTGGTTTGTTTTTTCATTGTGACATGGAAATGCCCGCATAATTTTGAGTGGTCCTGGTTATCTTCATGTACACAGATGAAGAGCCAGCTGAGGCTGGTCTGATAATTCATTCTTTCCTGGTAAAGTTTTTTGTTTTGTTGTTTGTTTATTTTTGCTTTACATGAATTTTGTAGTTTTCTAAATTTGTCTTTGATCCTTGAAATTTTCAGTGGATGATGTCTGGAATTGGCTATCTTTAGCGTAATTATGTGATTTACTGTTTCCATTCTGAGAGTTTTCCTTTTTTAAAAAAATCTACTTGCAATGGTGTATTTTAGCAATTCACTTATATACTTTTGTTACTCTATTATCATTAATTGTATATTATTCATATTGTATGTTTTTAATGATCATATTCATGTTTAAAACCTTAATCTGTTCACCTTTTTGATTTATTTTCTTTATATTTATGTCAATGATTTATGCATATATTTGGTATTCTAGCCTAAATCAATCCTAGTACTGTATGTGGTCATCTTTGTTGGTTTTATTAGTGTAAGGAGAATATCCCATAAAATTTTGTTTTCCTGGTGGCCTTCATTGTGCAGTATTTCAGAGCCATCTTAGACTATTCTGTTCATTCCCATTTTCCCTATTTTTACCTTTTTATGATTTTTATGAGATTTACTATAACCTTGATTTTTGAAAGTTACAACAGATTATGTCTAGATATTGATTTATTTCCATTATTATTCTTCTGGTTATGTAATATTTATTTGATTTATATCTGTATTTCCAAAAAATTTTCACATTTTTAATAACTTGAAATGGATTCTTTTTAAATAACTTCCCTATACATTTTTGCCACTCAGTTATTACTATTTGAAAATTATTGATTTTTATCTCTATAATCACTGTATAGTTTATATGATAATGTTCATTTGCTTTTCTTGTTCTTTTTTATTCTTAAAAATGTATGTTTCTTACTTATGTATATCTTCAATTTGTTAACCTAGACCAATCCTAGTGCTGTGAGTATGCGGCTGGCTTGGTTGGCTTTTTAACTGTAATGTCAGAGAGATCATTAAATTTCTGCCATAGAAGTCCTGGCAAACTTCATGGTCAGATTATTCATCCTTTCCAGGTAATACAATTTTACCTTTTCTGGATTTCTATGTTTGTCCTTGATCTTTGATTTCCATCAGATTATTTCCTAAGATATTGGTTTCTTTCCTTTTCTATTATTCTTATATATAGGGTGATATTTACTTCATTTACATCTTCAGTTCTGGATTTTTATTCATTTCTTTTTTTTATCTCTAATTGTAATGACCTATTTTTCAGCAATATCTCCTAATCATTGTAATTTCATTATAACTCCTTTCAAGTTAGCTTTTTAAATTATTTTTTTATAGTTTTAGATGGACAGAATGCCTTTATTTTATTTGTTAATTTTGTATGTGGTGCTGAGCAGCAAACCCAGTACCTCACACATGCTAGGCAAGTGTTTTGCCACTGAGCTACAGCCCCAGCCTTCAGGTTATTCTTATTTCTTTAATAAAAATATATTTTATCTTATAACATCTATATACATATTTTCTTTTCTATTATCTTTAAATTTACATGTAGTACTCATGTATATACTTAATATTCTAGCCTTCACAAATCTTAGTACTCTGAACATGTAGCCCAGCTTCATCAGCCTTTTCAAGGTGAGGTCACAGAGCCCTTCAAAATTCTAAATTGTTTCCATAACCTTCTGATACAAAGTGATAGTCATCTCAGGCCAACTCACAACTAACTTAACCATAGCAGGTAATATATTTCTTTCTTCATTCTTAAGTTTTTAAAATGTGCCAGAAAGAAAGTGTAAAACAAAACAGCTCCTCAGGAAAAAACCCTCAGAGCCCAACTGCCAAAACCGACTTCACACAAGCCACACTCCCCAACCACCAGCCTCCACACTCCCACAATCCTCTTCCTCTTGAGGCCGATTGGCTGGGTCTCATGGGTGGAGCCAAAAAGTCCCCCAATGAGCAGCTCCATGGCCTGAAAGGGCAGGGAAACAGCCCAATGAGCTTCACCGCAGAGGAGCCAATCAGCTAGATGTTGCTGGGGCCGCTGTGAGCCAATCATCAGCTGGCAGTCTGAAAGTTTGCTGGGGCCCCTTCAGCTCATCAGCTGGCAGTCTGAAAGTTTGCTGGGGCCCCTTTGGCTGTGGCTCTCAACAACAATTGATTGATTGATTTGGAGCAGATTAAAGAGAATCCTTTTCAATTTTTTGGGCAGCAGCATTGTTTGGAGGCATCAAAGTATCAAAATTTATCATGTATTCTGAACTTTTTGGAAAAGAGGACTTTTCTTTGCTCTGAAAACCAAAATAAACACATTACATTCCAATGTCTGTTCATTCAGTTCATAACATTTATTTAATGATGAACATTGCATTATTTGTGATGATCATACTTTTACATTTTTATTAGTGCACTGGAGTTATATATAACATTAGTAAAACTACATTTTAAATACAAAATCATTGTAAATCAAGTAATGGGAGAATAATAATTTTGTCTTTAGCTTTTCAATTCATTTTAAGGCAGATTGACTGTTCCATGACATTGTCATATCAATTCATTTTGTTAACCTGTAAGGTAAGTTTGTGCTTTCAGAAATTTACGACCAAAGGGGCACTTCAGGTAACTGGGTTTGGTGAAAAGGTAAGATAGAACAATATATCAAAACACTTTAAGAAATCTTTATGTTGTTCTGCTCAAATGTTATTTCTGCATGAAAGAATATTTTAAAAATCTTGTTTACTTCTGTCAGAGTAACTCAAACATGTTAACTTTTCTTTTTATTTATTTTTTTTTTACAAACTTGAATAGAAATGTGTGTATTAGATGAATTTTTAAATAACCATAATGCTCTTAGTCAGTCCCTTGTAGTTGGACACAATACCTTTATTTTATTTATATGTTGTACCAAGGATCGATCCCAGGGCCTTGCACATGCTAAGTGAGCACTCTACCACTAAGCCACAATCCCAGCCCTCTTACATATATTTTTATTCATAGTAAATTCTAAGAATTATTTCTCAATTGTTTTTCATGGAACAGTAGTACTTCAATAAGGGTTTATGTAAACTTTTGTATAATAAATGTTGTTATGCCTACTAAATCAGACAAATAATATTCACTATAACCCTTTCTTGGATGATTTGAAAAGGCCTGCAAAGACACAGCTTGTTCAATTTTGTTAAATGACCTTTTACCTAAGTTTTTTTAATGGATGATTTTTTTCCAAGTATAATCAAAATCATATTATGGAAACAGCTTTACCTCCAGGGAGAGTTTAAATAACAATGTCTTAAAAATGTGAGAATATGAGTTTTTTGTTTCTGCTTTGTGCTAGCAATTGAACCCAGGGCTTCACTCATGATAGGCAAAACTCTACCACTAAGTTACACACCCAGCTCCAAAGGGAGAGTTTAAAAATATCCCTTTGTTATTTTTAAATTTTTTTTAGTTATAGTTGACCCAATACTGCCGCAGTCTGGCTGGGCACAATTCAGGAGCCACTTGTCAAAAGAAACTAACTTTATTTTTAGAACCATACACGTCAAACAAAATAGCTCCTCAGGAAAAACCCTCAGAGCCCAACTGCCACCACCGGCTTCCCACAAGCAACTCCCCAAACCACCAGTCTTTCCACCTCCCACAATCCTCCTGCTCTTGAGGCCGATTGGCTGGGTCGCGTGGGCGGAGCCAAAAAAAGTCCCCCAATGAGCGACTCTGTGGCCTGAAAGGGCAGGGAAACAGCCCAATGAGCTTCACCACAGAGGAGCCAATCAGTTAGATGTTGCTGGGGCCGCTGTGAGCCAATCATCAGCTGGCAGTCTGAAAGTTTGCTGGGGCCCCTTCGGCTGTGGCTCTCAACATCTCCCCCTCTCTGTTTAAACAACAAGCATGTGGCTTAGGGACCATGCCTGCCTTAGGTTGTCCAATAGTACATATGGTCCTTACTCGTTATCTTAGGTTGGTACCATTGTAATTGGACCTTACCTGTCACTGACTACCCGTCCAGTATACAGCCACACCTGTGTAGAGGTCTTTGTACCAGCGGGGGGGGGGGTGAGGTTCTTTGCCTCACCTCTGTTGGCCCCCAAATTTTGGTTGAACGGTCATGACAAGCAGAAGGGAGGAAGATACACCAAAAAAATTGACGGTTCCTTTTGGAAAAATTGTACCACCAATGACACCATCAGCATAAATACCCCAACACTAACACAAGTCGCTGCACCAATAGATAGTTCACAATGCATACAAGTGAGTGCACAATGCATACAAGTGACACATAGTCCAGGCAAGTTCTGCAAGCAGTTCAGTGATGGCAATTGCAGAAGCTGTAGATTGGTTTTATCTTTGTCTTCACCGGCACTGGGATGAAGATAGGAATTCTGGCAATAATGGCTAAAGAAAAAATTATGTAACATTCCAGAAGGCACTAAAAGAAAACAATTTTCTTAACAACTTACATTATCTTGAAGGAGAATTATTAAATATAATGAAAAGGAAAGGTGAAAGTAAACAAACAGATCTGTTAACCTCCTTTTTTGTTCACATATTAAAACAATCTTCAACAGTTGTTTACCTAATTTAAATTAAACTATTTAAATCATGTGAATAAAAAAAATTATTTGGATCCATTTTTTTCATGAGCGCTCATCATATATGATATATGGACATACGTATGTACATTCAAACATATAACACAAAACACAAGTGTGCACACATAATATAATACATACATATAGTGGAATTAAAGGGACAGAAAAATTTTAATCCACTCAACCAACAGCAGCCTGAGAAACAGACCAGCACTTCTCAAAACTTCTCCACCAATTTTCTCTAACAATAATTCTGGATAATCTTCCTGAAAAGTGTCCACACATGGAGCGCAGTAATGTTCAGTTTTCACGAGTGGGAATGCAACCTAAAACTTTTACCTTAAGGAGCAAAGGGGGTTGGATATGTGCAAGCCTTTTCAAGATCATAGAATATAGAGAAAAGCTTTAAACAGGGAAGCAACCCCAGGGGGTACTATGAAGAAAGTGTTAAATAAACAAAGCCCTGTTTCTCCCCAGTGGCTTACTTTAAGACCTGGCTTCTAACTACCTTGCGTCAGAGGAGTTAAAGAACAGATGAAACGTAGTTCTCCAATAGCCTGGCACTTCCTGAACCACCTTTTTCCTGGTACACCCCAGCAACAAGTCAAGTTCTACCAGCTCTTCCAGGAAAGAGTTGGTCCATTCATTAAGCACCAAAACTTTTATACTTTTATTGATGTGGGTATGGGGTACTGTGGATTGATCTCAAGGACAATCTACCACTGAACTTTTTATATTGGGACAGAGTCTTGCTAATTTGCTGAGGCTGGCCTTGAAATTGAGATCCTCCTGCCTCGGCTTTCTGAGTCACTATGGTTACAAATGTGTGCCACTGTTGTCCAGCCCAACTATTACAGTTATTACACAAATGATTGCATCTCTAATTTCATATCTCTGGGAGCTGAAGGGACTACACATATGTTAGTCTCCCAAGATGACAGAAAAAGAGGTGGTTTTAAGCAAGCATGAAACATTTCCAGGAGCTACATTTCCTAAGAGCAGTGGTCTAATATTTACAGCTACAATTTTCTTTCCAAAGGGGTTTACTGAATACTTTTCCAGTGTTTATTTGATGATGAGGTATTTAATATACATTAAGAAGCTAACAAAAGGAGAAAAAGTAGTCTTTGGGGAGTAAAAGAGATATGATAGGAAAATAATAACTAGATAAAAAATTCACAATAGTCTGGATTAAAGTCACTGTTTAGTGTTCTGAGAAGCCATAAAATTAAAATTAACTATCACTGATCCCAATTTTATTCCACAAAATTTATACTGTTAATGTACTCCCAAGAGACATTCAGAGTTGGTTTGGAAAGCACAGAAGAAAAGATTGCATGTTTTCCCAAATTGCAAAGATTTCAAAGTTTTCTTAAAGGATAATCACAATGGCCAAATCAATACTTATAAAGACAGAGATTAATTAAAATTAACTAACTCTTCAACATAGCACAATGAAGACAAAGTTGGGTTAAATTGAGATGTCAGTCTATCATGATAAGCTTCCTGAGAGAAAAGCGTAAGCCCTCTCTGGGAAAAATAGCATACAACAAATTTTCTACTTTTCTCTTGTATACAATATGTGGTATATAGTCAAAACAAAAGAATACTTGAGGAAGTAGAGAAATATAGCCCATAGTTATAAAGAGACAATTGAAGTGTTCTCATAAATGGCTCAGAAGCTAGAACCAGCAGACAAGATCTTTAAAGCAATGATTTTTAAAATATCAAACAAGATAAGTAAAAAGATAGACAAAATGAATAAATGTGGAGTATTTTAGCACAGCAATGGAAAGTAAAAAGGAATCCAGTGGGTATTGAAGAAGTGAGAAAAGTTAATACCTAAAATGAAAAATTAATTTATTGGATTAGATACAATGCTAACTGAACATGTTCTAAGAAAAGATAAATAA
This sequence comes from Callospermophilus lateralis, assembly GCF_048772815.1. Taxonomy (NCBI): domain Eukaryota; kingdom Metazoa; phylum Chordata; class Mammalia; order Rodentia; family Sciuridae; genus Callospermophilus; species Callospermophilus lateralis. The sequence goes on from NC_135325.1 coordinate 74,569,290, forward strand.
CGATGAAGATAGGGCAAAAAAAATTGTCTAAACTGAAGATGTGAAAAGAAGATTAATAGGAAGAAAGAATTATAGTACTAGACTGTAATATACTATTAAATTGTCTAAAACTGGAGCTAAACATTTTTTTTCTGTACAGTACTAGATAGTAAATATGTTAGAATTTTCAGGTTGTATATTCTGTTTTATGACAACTCTTCTGGTTTACAGTGAAATCAACAATAAAAATAAATAAACTAATATATTTGTCTATGTTTCCATAAAATTTCTTTTTTTGTTTTTTTAGGGAATATAGTCAACATTTATTTTTTTAATTGCTTATTTTTTGACTTTGCTTATTTATTTTCTTTTTTTTCTTTTTTCTTTTTTTTCATCTTTCATACATTTGATTCAAGTGAGTTATGCATTTCCATTTTTACCCCAAATACAAATTGCAGAATCACATCAGTTACACATTCACAATGTTTACATAATGCCATATTAGTGACTGTGGTATTCTGCTGTCTTTCCTATCCCCTACTATCCCCCCCCTCTCCCCTCCCATCTTCCCTCTCTACCTCATCTGTTGTTGTTCCGTTCTCTCCCTCCCCCCCCTTTCCCCTCAAAACCTCATATATGTGATTTCATATAACGATGAGGGTTTCCTTCCATTTCCTTGCAATTTCCCTTCTCTCTCCCTTTCCCTCCCATCACTCGTCTCAGTTTAATGTTAATCTTTTCCTCATGCTCTTTCCCTCTGTTCAGTTCTTAGTTGCTCTCCTTAAATCAAAGAAGACATTTGGAATTTGTTTTTTAAGGATTGGCTAGCTTCACTTAGCATAATCTGCTCTAATGCCATCCATTTCCCTGCAAATTCCATGATTTTGTCATTTTTTAGTGCTGCATAATACTCCATTGTGTATAGATGCCACATTTTTTTTATCCATTCATCTATTGAAGGGCATCTAGGTTGGTTCCACAGTCTAGCTATTGTGAATTGTGCTGCTATGATCATTGATGTGGCAGTATCTCTATAGTATGCTCTTTTAAGGTCCTCAGGGAAAAGTCCGAGGAGGGCGATAGCTGGGTCAAATGGTGGTTCCATTCCCAGCTTTCCCAAGAATCTCCATACTTCTTTCCATATTGGCCGCACCAATTTGCAGTCCCACCAGCAATGTACAAGTGTACCCTTTTCCCCACATCCTCACCAGCACTTATTGTTGTTTGACTTCCTAATGGCTGCCAATCTTACTGGAGTGAGATGGTATCTTAGGGTGGTTTTGATTTGCATTTCTCTGACTGCTAGAGATGGTGAGCATTTTTTCATGTACTTATTAATTGATTGTATGTCCTCTTCTGAGAAGTGTCTGTTCAGGTCCTTGGCCCATTTGTTGATTGGGTTATTTGTTACCTTATTGTTTAATTTGTTGAGTTCTTTGTATATTCTGGAAATTAGGGCTCTATCTGAAGTGTGAGGAGTAAAGATTTGTTCCCAGGATGTAGGCTCCCTATTTACTTCTCTTATTGTTTCTCTTGCTGAGAAAAAACTTTTTAGTTTAAGTAAGTCCCATTTGTTTATTCTTGTTATTAACTCTTGGGCTATGGGCGTCCTATTAAGGAATTTGGAGCCTGACCCCACAATATGTAGATCAGAGCCAACTTTTTCTTCTATCAGGTGCAGGGTCTCTGATTTGATATCAAGCTCCTTGATCCATTTTGAGTTAACTTTTGTGCATGGCAAGAGAAAGGGATTCAGTTTCATTTTGTTGCATATGGATTTCCAATTTTCCCAGCACCATTTGTTGAAGATGCTATCCTTCCTCCATTGCATGTTTTTAGCCCCTTTATCAAATATAAGAAAGTTGTAATTTTGTGGATTGGTTTCTGTGTCCTCTATTCTGTACCATTGATCCACCTGCCTGTTTTGGTACCAGTACCATGCTGTTTTTGTTACTATTGTTTTGTAGTACAGTTTGAACTCTGGAATGGCTATACCTCCAGATTCACACTTCCTGCTTAGAATTGTTTTTGCTATTCTGGGTCTTTTGTTATTCCATATGAATTTCATGATTGCTTTATCTATTTCTACAAGAAATGCCGTTGGGATTTTGGTTGGCATCGCATTAAACCTGTAGAGAACTTTGGGTAATATCGCCATTTTGATAATGTTAGTTCTGCCTATCCATGAACAGGGTACATTTTTCCATCTTCTAAGATCTTCTTCTATCTCTCTCTTTAGGGTTCTATAGTTTTCATTGTATAAATCTTTCACCTCTTTTGTTAGGTTGATTCCTAAGTATTTTATTTTTTTTGAGGATATTGTGAATGGAATGGTTTTCCTCATTTCCATATCAGAAGTTTTGTTGCTGATATACAGGAATGTCTTTGATTTATGCGTGTTGATTTTATATCCTGCCACTTTGCTGAATTCATTTATTAACTCTAGCAGTTTCTTTGTAGACCCTTTTGGGTCTGTTAAGTATATTATCATGTCATCTGCAAATAGCGATAATTTAAGTTCTTCTCTTCCTATTTTTATGCCTTTAATTTCTTTTGTCTGTCTAATTGCTCTGGCTAGTATTTCAAGAACTAAATTCAATAGAAGTGGTGAGAGAGGGCATCCCTGTCTAGTTCCAGATTTTAGAGGGAATGCCTTCAGTTTTTCTCCATTTAGAATGATGTTAGCCTGAGGCTTAGCATATATAGCTTTTACAATATTGAGGTAAGTTCCTCTTATCCCTAGTTTTTCTAGTGTTTTGAACATAAAGGGATGCTGTACTTTGTCAAATGCTTTTTCTGCATCTATCGAGATGATCATATGGTTCTTATCTTTAAGTCTATTGATGTGGTGGATAACATTTATTGATTTCCGTATATTGAACCAGCCTTGCATCCCAGGGATGAATCCTACTTGATCATGGTGCACAATTTTTTTGATGTGCTTTTGCATTCGATTTGCCAGGATTTTATTGAGAATTTTTTCATCTAAGTTCATTAGAGATATTGGTCTATAGTTTTCTTTCTTTGAAGTGTCTTTGTCTGGTTTTGGGATCAGGGTTATGTTGGCCTCATAGAATGAATTTGGAAGAGCTCCTTCTTTTTCTATTTCTTGAAATAGCTTGAAAAGTATTGGTATTAATTCTTCTTTGAAGGTTTTGTAAAATTCTGCTGTATACCCATCCGGTCCCGGGCTTTTATTAGTTGGTAATCTTTTGATGGCCTCTTCAATTTCTTCTTTTGTTATTGGTCTGTTTAAATTGTGTGTGTCTTCCTGACTCAATCTGGGCAGATCATATGACTTAAGAAATTTATCGATATCTTCACTATCTTCTATTTTATTGGAATATACGGTTTCAAAATACTTTTTAATTATCTTCTGTATTTCTGTAGTGTCTGTTGTGATATTGCCTTTTTCATCCTGTATGTTAGTAATTTGCATTCTCTCTCTTCTTCTCTTCGTTAGCATGGCTAAGGGTCTGTTGATCTTATTTATTTTTTCAAAGAACCAACTTTCAGTTTTATCAATTTTTTCAATGGTTTTTTTGTTTCAATTTCGTTGATTTCCGCTCTGATTTTAATTATTTCTTGTCTTCTGCTATATTTGCTGTTGTTTTGTTCTTCCTTTTCTAAGGTTTTAAGATGTAGTGTGAGTTCATTTATTTGTTGGTTTTTTTTCTTTTTTTGAGGAATGAACTCCAGGAATTGAATTTCCCTCTTAAAACTGCTTTCATTGTGTCCCATAGATTCTGGTATGTTGTGTCTGTATTGTCGTTTATCTCTAGGAATTTTTTGATTTCCTCCTTTATATCTTCTGTAACCCATTGATCATTCAGTAACATATTGTTCATTTTCCAGGTGATGCAGGATTTTTCCTTCCTTCTTTTATCATTGATTTCCAGTTTCATTCCATTATGTTCAGATATGGTGCATGGTATTATCTCCACACCTTTATATTTACTGAGAGTCGCCCTATGGCATAATATATGGTCTATCTTTGAGTAGATCCATGTGCTGCTGAGAAGAATGTGTACCCACTTGATGACGGTTGATATATTCTATATATGTCGGTTAAGTCTAGGTTATTGATTGCATTATTGAGTTTTATAGTTTTTTTATTCAGCTTTTGTCTAGAGGATTGTCCAATGGCGAGAGTGGTGTGTTGAAGTCCCCCATAATTATTGCGTTGTGGTCTATTTGACTCTTGAACTTGAGGAGAGTTTGTTTTATGAACGTTGCAGCACCATTGTTTGGTGCATACAAATTGATAATTGTTATGTCTTGATGGTGGATGGTTCCTTTTAACAGTATATAGTGTCCTTCTTTATCCCTTTTGATTACCTTAGGTTTGAAGTTGACTTTATTCGATATGAGAATGGCCACTCCTGCTTGCTTCCGATGGCCATGTGAGTGGTATGATTTTTCCCAACCTTTCACCTTCAGTCTGTGTATGTCTTTTCCTATCATGTGAGTCTCCTGAAGGCAGCATATTGTTGGATTTGTTTTTTTAATCCAGGTTACTAGCCTATGTCTCTTGATTGGTGAATTTAAGGCATTAACATTTAAGGTTACAATTGAAATATGGTTTGTACTTCCAGTCATGTTTATTTATTTATTTTAGATTGGTTAGTTTTCCCTCATGGTTATTTTTCTCCCCCTTTACTGAGATACCTCCCACTGTTAGTTTTGGGCGCTATTTTTCAATTCCTCTTCTTGTAATATTTTGCTCAACATACTTTGCAGTGCTGGTTTTCTAGCTGCGAATTCTTTTAGCTTTTGTTTATCGTGAAATATTTTAATTTCATTGTCAAATCTGAAGCTTAGTTTTGCTGGATACAGGATTCTTGGTTGGAATCCATTATTTTTCAGTGTTTGAAATACGTTGTTCCAGGATCTTCTCGCTTTCAAAGTCTGTGATGAAAAATCAGTCGTTAACCTAATTGGTTTACCCCTAAATGTAATCTGCCTCCTTTCTCTCGTAACTTTTAGTATTTTCTCCTTGTCCTGTATGTAAGCTAACTTCATAATTATGTGTCTTGGAGTTGGTCTATTATGGTTTTGGATGTTTGGGGTCCTGTAAACTTCCAGGATTTGGCAATCCATTCCATCTTTCATCTCTGGGAAGTTTTCTAGTATTATCTCATTTAGTATGCTATCCATTCCTGTGTACTGATTATCTGTGCCGCCTTCTATCCCAATGACTCTCAAATTTGGTCTTTTGATGAGATCCCATATCTCTTGGATAGATTGCGCGTGAGATTTCAGCATCTTTTCTGTGTTGACTATCTTCTTTTCAATTTGATAAACTTTGTCTTCATTATCTGATGTTCTGACTTCTACTTGATCTAGTCTGTTTGTAATATTCTCATTAGCGCTTTTAATCTGATTTACGGTTTCTTGCATTTCTATGATTGCAGCTTGATTTTTTTTTAACACCTCTATCTCCTGATAAAGCTCATTCTTTGAGGATTGAATTTGTGTGGTTAGTTCCTCTTCAAAATATACTTTCAATGCTTGGATTTGCTGTCTCATGTCTTTTCTAATATTCCATTCCATCTGAATTAGGTATGCCTTGATTTCTTTCCCTGTCCATTTTTCTGATTCTTCTAGGTCCTCCTGTATACTTAGGTTGTCCTGCATGGTTTGTAACCCTTTTTTCCCTTGTTTTTTCATATTGTTCACGTTGCTTTCCAGCTCTGTTTGACTGCTTAGTAACTGCTTTCTCCTATACATTTGTTTTGGCTTTGTATATCTCTGTTGTCTCTCTTTTGTGGTGGGAGATTATGCCTAGAAATGTTGGGCTTTGTTGTACTTTAAAACTGATTCATTCAATTCATATAAGGCTTCTAGGTTCTGTATGCATATAATGTTTTACTGTTTGTTCTTAGGACTATATGTTTAGGTTGGGTGCTCTGGTGGTACGATGGTTAGTATGTCTTGGCTACTTTAGAAGATTGCTCCACTGAAGGTGGATACTACCAGGCAATTGGATCAGGGTGTTGGTAGTAGCTAGGTATTTAGGAGTCTTATAGACAGCCTCGAGACATTCACCTATTTGCATTTAGACAATTACACGCAATGGAAGATGTAATGCTTGGGATGAGAGTTGGAAGTTAGGGGAATGAACGTGCTGTTAAAAAAAGAAAAAAGGATAGAGGGAGAGATAGATTAGAGGGGAATGAAAAGAACAATAAAACTTGAAATGGGATAGAAAGAGAGAAGGAAAAGGGGAGAAAGGAACAGGGAGAGAAGAAGGAGAGAAAAAAAATATCGACAACAGCAACAACAACAAAAAAATTAAAGTCTTAGAGATCCACCTTCCTCTCTTCCAGTAGGCGGTGCCGTGCCCTCCAAGCGGAACGTCTGCTCTCTACCTGCCGAGAGCTATCTCTGTAGGGCGTCTCCTGGGGGTCTCTCAGACTTGTTAGTCCAGAGCCATTTCACTTCTCCAGCTCTTAACCCCCTTCCTCCTGCCAGCCTGCCAGCCAGGTCCTGTTCCCCAGAAGTGACTCCCCCAAGATCTAGTTACACTTGCAGCCCCACCGCGTGTCCCTTTTAAGCCCCAGTGCTGTGGTAAACTGGCGGCTAAGACCTTGGAGTTCACTGCTGGTGATATGTGGGGCTGGGGGTCTGGGATCCCCTCTGCTTCCCTACGGACACGACCCCTGAGAAGTCAATGAAGTTTCCTGGCTGCTTGTATCAGTATGGGGAGTCACGCACCTGCTAAAGTGGATTCTGCTGGGAAGGAATACCACCGGCCGAACTCCGATGACGTCACCTCTCTGCTATGGCGGGCCCCAGGTTCCTTGCCGGAGTGTCCGAGGGGAGGGGTGGGACTGGTCCGGCCTGGTTCGCCTCAGCTCCTGGCTTGTGGAGGCTTGGCTAAAGACTTCTTCCTGCCAAGCTGTGTCTCGGTGTCTAGCTGGACCCAGTCACTTTGGCTGCAGGCGGGTGGACGGATCTGCAGCTGTGCCCTCGGTGCGCGGACTGTGGCTGTTGGATTTGGAACTCGCGTCTTTGGCAGGGTCCCGCTAGTCCGGGTCACACAGATGCTTCAAAAAAATTCTAGTAGCTCCCGGGCAGTCTCTCTTCAGTGGAATTTTGCTAGGAGAATCTCCGTTGGTAGAATCCAAGAGTTATCCTTGTGACTTTATGATCCCATCACTGGGAGTGCATTAAAAGCACAGCCTCTCTGCCCGCCGCCATGTTGGATCCCCCCATAAAATTTCTTTTACAAAAATAGAGAGTGGACTGGATTTAGCTCATAGGCCAGAAATTTTGTAGAAATGTAGCATAAAATATGTATAATTAAAACTGAGAAATAAAAGTAATATAGAAAGAAGAATAAAGAATATTTGAAGTACCAATAGTTGATAAATTTACAAATTCCAAAGAGTCAGTGAAAAATGAACAGGACAAAAACAAAACAAAAATTTCTTCCAGAAACAGCATGATTAAATTGCTGAAAAACATAGAGAAAAATCTGACAGGCTTATATAAAAAAGGCATATTAAATACAAAATCATAATATTAAGAATTTTTACTGACTTATGAAACAAATAGAAGACAATGGAATGGTACCTATTAATAGTTAAAGAGGGTAGTGGGGGTAATATTGTTCAAGTAGAATTCTGTATCCAAGAATCATAAATTTAAAAAATTATGGCAAAACAAAGTTAAACAAATGTTGATGTAATTCATTGTCTACAACCATAAGAACAAGTTCTAACAGGTATTTAAGCTAAAGTTAGATGATCTAGTACATACTCAGATTTTCAGGAAGGAATGAAGTATTACATACAGTGACTTAATAAAAACTATATAAGAGCTTTAGAGATATTTTGTTAAAAGACTAAGAGCCTTAAATATCCACAAAAATTGTTAAACTCTGGAAAAATTTGTCAAAACCTACTATTTTTGAACTCAGAAAAATAAAACATTGTTTTCAAAAGAAAAACATTGTACACCTCAATAGTAACTTCAAGTTTTGTAGTATTTGCCTGATGTTATAACTCCCTCTAATCCCATTCTCTTATCTCTAGCTCCTTGGTATATTGAAAATCAACAGATATATCTGTGGTACATATGAAAACTAGCAATCCAGCATAAAGGAGTAAAATAGGTAGGAGAAGTCACCAAAAGATGGTTCTACAGATAATAGTGACTGTTTGACCTGGAAATATTCTATAAGGCTCCATTATCAGGAATTTTTTTTATTTGAGTTGACTCAGGGTTTGCTATGTGTAAATAGCTCTATCTTCAATGCAGTTATTTAACAAAATCAAATGTAATTGATAATACTACAGCTTTCTGACATGTAGTTACAAATTGTAGTTAAGAAAAGGCTGATTAAAAAACTTGAAAGAAAAAGGGAAAAAATGAAAAATAAAATGTCTACAGGTTTATTTAAGTGATATATTCTTGGGGATCTAGGAGACCACGTGTACATGTGTTTATGAATAACCTGACAAAAGACTAATATTTCAACTGTGGCAAATCTGATAGCCACCAAAAACAAAATGTGAAGGCTAAAGCAGAGTTGTAAACTTCTGAAACACATACATACATAAGATTAATCAAAAATTGGATAATTATTGGTTCAGAACATTAAAAATATTGAATTATATCATTTGTAGGCCACTAATCTATCCAAACAGAGAATTCTGTGGCTATAGACACAAAGGAACAGTTTCATATAATTTGTTCATTAAAATTACTTAACAACAACAACAAAACAAACTCTGAAAGGAACAGAATCCAATTTCTATATTTGTCATATTACTTAAAAATGTACATTTTCCAACAAAATTATAAAACCTGCAAAGAAACAGAGAAACATGCTCCATATACACATAATAATGTAATCAATGGAAAGTGATTTTGAGGAAGTATAAATGTAAATTGACCAGAAAAAAGGGTTTATATCAGTTATTATGTATAGGATTATATAAAGATTTAAAGGTAAGTATGACAAAACTAATTCATCAAGTCAACATTAGCAATAGAGATATAAATTAATTTCAAAAGAACCAAACAAATTCTGGGTTGCAAGGTGAACAAATTCTGGTTGCAAATGAAAAATTCACTAGATAGGCTAAGTAACATATCTGAACTAATAATTCAATGGAATCAATGAATATTAAGAAAGGCCAACTGAGAATACAGTCAGGGTAAGAAAAAAAAAGAATGAGGAAAAATAGAGCTTTAGATACCTATAATGTACCATCAACATATACATAATAGGATTTCTAGAGAAGAAAGAAAAAGAAAGAATGCTTGAAAAAATAATAGCCAAAACTTCCTCACATTTTATGAAACACTCTAATCTGTATTTTTAAGAAGTTCAACAAATTTCAAAAGTATAAACTCAAAGAGCTGCACACCTACATACATTATATTGTCAAAGTGAATATCAAAGAGTCTTGATTGCAAAAAAAGAAAAGCAACTTATGTATTCTTGATAAATTCTTGATAAAATACCAAATTATGCATTAGAAACCATTAAAAACAGAAGGCACTGGAATGATAAAATCAAAGTAATGAGAGTAAATAGGAAGACTGTCAACCAATAATTCTGTATGCAGGAAGACAATCCCAACATTTAAGAACAAATTAAAATATGCCTCAGGAGACAACAACAGAACTTGTCACTAGGAGATCTGACATACAAGTAATACTAAATGGTAGCTCTTCAGGATAAAAAGAACATTAGAGACTAATAAGTAGTTTGTATAAAGAAAAAAAAGAGAGGAATGATTAACTACAAATAAATTATAAAATACAATATTATTTTCGTGTGCAAATTATTTTGTCTTATATCAGATTGAAAAGAAAACTATTAAAAATAATGATTATGAACTGTTTTAAAGAGCTTATAAAGAAAAATAAAACCTGTATGACAGTACTTCTATGAAAGATGGATGAGGGAAAACAGGTATATTTCACTAAAATTTTGTGTAGTGTTAAAATTTAGTTGGTCTGGCATTGTAGCTCACTGGTAGAGTGCTTGCCTAGCATGTGTGAGGCACCGGGTTCAATTCTCAGCACTGCATATCAATAAATAAAATAAAGATCATTTGGCAAATATAAAATATTACAATAATAAAATTTAGTCAGTGTAATACTAAACTACACTGTATTCAACTGAAGTAATAATTGCAATCCTTGGGGGAAGCCCAAGTGAAAGCACAAAACATATATAGAGAAAGGAGAATAAAATTGTGTTCTAGAAAATATCTATAAATAGGAAAGCATGCTTTAATGGAATAAGGAGGAAAAAGCTACATAAAACTTATGAAAAGAGTAATTTGACAGGCTTACATCTTATATGAACAATTAGAGTAAACGAAAAGAGATTCAACATTCTGTTCAAAAGACAGATAATTTCCTGACAGAAAAATAAACATAATCCAACTGTATGTTGTTTAGAACAAACATATTCAAAGAAACAAATAGGTTCAAAGTAAATGGGTAAAAACAGATGAACCATGAAAACAGTACTTAGAAACGATTTAGTGTGGCTATAATAATATCATAAAAAATAAAATTTATGACAAAAATTGTCATTAAACACATATTTTTCACTAAAAAGGGTCAATAATCATGAATACACAAAATTTTCAAAAATAGAAACACCTAATAAGAGTTCTTAAATATGTGAAACAGTAAAAAAGAATAAAAAGGAAAAACAGATAATTGTCAATACCTGGTTTTTAATAATGGATGGGACAACTAGATTGAAGATTAACAAAAAAGTATGAGATCTGAACAAAATTGTAAGCCAACTGAACTTAATAAGCAAGTATAAAAATATATACTCAACATCATGCATATTAAGTGTACATGGAGCATTCTCCAAAATAGATCATGTATTAGACATAAAGAAAATGCACATAATTTGATAGTATTTGAAATGATTTACAGAAATTTCTCTGACAAAATGAACTAAATTTTTTAAAAAATTATTAAAATAAATTTGGTTATTTTTATGGTTTATGAGGTGTCTGAGAACATCCTGTGTTAATGCAGGAAAGTTGAGAGATAAAATGCTTGGACTATGAGAGATTTTTTTTTATTAGTTGTTCAAAACATTACATAGCTCTTGACATGTCATATTTCATACATTTGATTCAAGTGGGTTATGAACTCCCATTTTTACCCCATATACAGATTGCAGAATCACATCGGTTACACATCCACATTTTTACATACTGCCATAGTAGCGTCTGTTGTATTCTGCTACCTTTCCTATCCTCTACTATCCCCCCTCCCCTCCCCTCCCCTCCCATCTTCTCTCTCTACCCCATCTACTGTAATTCATTTTTCTCCCTTGTTATTTTCCCTTTCCCCTCACTTCCTCTTATATGTAATTTTGTATAATGATAAGGGTCTCCTTCCATTTCCATGCAATTTCCCTTCTCCCTCCCTTTGCCTCCCACCTCCCGTCCCTGTGTAATGTTAAACATCTTCTCATGCTCTTCCTCCCTACTTTGTTCTTAGTTGCTCTCCTTATATCAAAGAAGACATTTGGCATTTGTTTTTTAGGGATTGGCTAGCTTCACTTAGCATAATCTGCTCTCGTGCCATCCATTTCCCTGCAAATGCCATGATTTTGTCATTTTTTAGTGCTGAGTAATACTCCATTGTGTATAAATGCCACATTTTTAAAATCCATTCATCTATTGAAGGGCATCTGGGTTGGTTCCACAGACTAGCTATTGTGAATTGTGCTGCTATGAACATCGTTGTAGCAGTATCCCTATAGTACGCTCTTTTAAGGTCTTTAGGGAATAGACTGAGAAGGGCAATAGCTGGGTCAAATGGTGGTTCCATTCCCAGCTTTCTAAGGAATCTCCATACTGCTTTCCAAATTGGCTGCTCCAATTTGTAGTCCCACCAGCAATGTACAAGTGTACCCTTTTCCCCACATCCTCGGCAGCACTTGTTGTTGTTTGACTTCATAATGGCTGCCAATCTTACTGGAGTGAGATGGTATCTTAGGGTGGTTTTGATTTGCATTTCTCTGACTGCTAGGGATGGTGAGCATTTTTTCATGTTCTTGTTGATTGTTTGTATGTCCTCCTCTGAGAAGTGTCTGTTCAGGTCCTTGGCCCATTTATTGATTGGGTTATTTGTTTTCTTATTGTTTAATTTTTTGAGTTCTTTGTATACTCTGGATATTAGGGCTCTATCTGAAGTGTGAGGAGTAAAAATTTGTTCCGAGGATGTAGGTTCCCTCTTTACCTCTCTTATTTTTTCTCTTGCTTTTTAGTTTGAGTGAGTCCCATTTGTTGATTCTTGTTTTTAACTCTTGTGCTATGGGTGTTCTATTAAGGAATTTGGAGCCCGACCCCACAGTATGCAGATTGGAGCCAAGTTTTTCTTCTATCTGATGCAGAGTCTCTGATTTAATATCAAGCTCCTTGATCCATTTTGAGTTAACTTTTGTGCATGGCAAAAGAAAGGGATTCAGATTCATTTTGTTGCATATGGATTTCCAGTTTTCAGAGCACCATTTGTTGAAGATGCTATCCTTCCTCCATTGCATGCTTTTAGCCCCTTTGTCAAAAATAGGATAGTTGTAATTTTGTGGATCAGTCTCTGTGTCCTCTAGTCTGTACCATTGGTCCACCCTCCTGTTTTTGTACCAGTACCATGCTGTTTTTGTTACTATTACTCTGTAATAGAGTTTGAAGTCTGGTAACGGTATACTGCCTGATTCACTCTTCAGGCTTAGAATTGCTTTTGCTATTCTGGGTCTTTTATTTTTCCATATGAATTTCATGATTGCTTTATCTATTTCTACAAGAAATGTCATTGGGATTTTGATTGGCATTGCATTAAACCTATAGAGAACTTTTGGTAATATCACCATTTTGATGATGTTGGTTCTGCCTATCCATGAACAGGGTATATTTTTCCATCTTCTAAGATCTTCTTCTATTTCTCTCTTTAGGGTTCTGAAGTTTTCACTGTATAAATCTTTCACCTCTTTTGGTAGGTTGATTCTGAAGTATTTTAATTATTTTGAGGATATTGTGAATGGGCTGGTTGTCTTCATTTCCATTTCAGAAGATTTGTCGCTGATATACAGGAATGCCTTTGATTTATGCGTGTTGATTTTATATTCTGCCACTTTGCTGAATTCATTTATTAGCTCTAGCAGTTTCTTTGTAGACCCTTTTGGGTCTGCTGAGTATAGAATCTTGTCATCAGCAAATAGTGATGATTTTTAAGTTCTTCTTTTCCTATTTTTATAACTTTAATTTCTTTTGTCTGTGTAATTGCTCTATCCAGTATTTCAAGAACTATATTGAATAGAAGTGGTGAGAGAGGGCATCCCTGTCTTGTTCCAGATTTTAGAGGGAATGCCTTCAGTTTTTCTCCATTTAGAATGATGCTAGCCTGAGGCTTAGCATAGATAGCTTTTACAATGTTGAGGTAAGTTCCTCTTATCCCTAGTTTTTCTAGTGTTTTGAACATAAAGGGAAGCTGTACTTTATTGAATGCTTTTTCTGCGTCTATTGAGATGATCATATGGTTCTTATCTTTAAGTCTATTGATGTGGTGAATAACATTTATTGATTTCCGTATATTGAATCAGCCTTGCATCCCAGGGATGAATCCTACTTGATCATGGTGCACAATTTTTTGATATGTTGTTGTATCTGATTCTCCAGAATTTTATTGAGGATTTTTGCATCTAGGTTCATTAGAGATATTGGTCTGTAGTTTTCTTTCTTTGAAGTGTCTTTGTCTGGTTTCGGGATCAGGGTGATGTTGGCCTCATAGAATAAATTTGGAAGAGCTCCTTCTTTTTCTATTTCCTGAAATAACTTGGAAAGTATTGGTATTAATTCTTCTTTAAAGGTTTTGTAAAACTCCACTGTCTACCCATCTGGTCCAGGGCTTTTCTTGGTTGGTAGTCTTTTGATGGCTTAATCTATTTCCTCCTTTGTTATTGGTGTGTTTAAATTGTGTGTATCTTCCTGACTCAATCTGGGCAAATCATATGACTTAATAAATTTATCAATATCTTCACTATCTTCTATTTTATTGGAATATAAGCTTTCAAAATAATTTCTACTTATCTTCTGTATTTCTGTAGTGTCTGTTGTGATATTGCCTTTTTCATCCCATATGTTAGTAATTTGAGTTCTCTCTCTTCTTGTCTTCATTAGCATGGCTAAGGGTCTGTTGATCTTATTTATTTTTTCAAAGAACCAACTTTTAGTGTTGTCAATTTTTTCAATGATTTCTTTTGTTTCAGTTTCTTTGATTTCCGCTCTGATTTTAATTATTTCTTGCCTTCTGCTACGTTTGCTGTTGTTTTGCTCTTTCTTTTCTAGGGTTTTGAGGTGATGTGTGAGCTCATTTATTAGTTGGTTTTTTCTTTCTTTCTTTTTTTCTTTTTTATTTATTTTTATTTTATTTTAATTTTTTTTTTTTTGAGGAATGAACTCCAGGCAATGAATTTCCCTTTTAAAACTGCTTTTCTTGTGTCCCATAGATTCCAATACATTGTGGCTGTATTTTCATTTTTCTCTAAGAATTTTTTGATTTCCTCCTTTATGTTTTCTGTAACCCATTGATCATTCAGTAACATATTGTTCATTTTCCAGGTGATGCAGGATTTTTCCTTCCTTCTTTTATCATTGATTTCCAGTTTCATTCCATTATGATCAGATAAGGTACATGGTATTATCTCCACACCTTTATATTTACTAAGGGTTGCACTATGGCATAATATATGATCTATCTTTGAGAAGGATCCATGTGCTGCTAAGAAGAATGTATATCCACTTGATGATGTTTGATATATTCTATATATGTCAGTTAAGTCTAGGTTATTGATTGTGTTATTGAGTTCTATAGTTTCTTTATTCAACTTTTGTTTGGAGGATCTGTCCAATGGTGAGAGAGGTGTGTTGAAGTCACCCATAAGTATTGTGTTATGGTCTATTTAATTCTTGAACTTGAGGAGAGTTTGTTTTATGAAAGTTGCAGCACCATTATTTGGTGCATACATATTGATAATTGTTATGTCTTGTTGGTGAATGGTTCCTTTCAACAGTATATAGTGTCCTTTTTTATGCTTTTTGATTAACTTAGGTTTGAATTTGATTCTATTCTATATGAGTATAGCCAATCCTGCTTGCTTTGGAGGACCATATGAGTGGTATGACTTTTCCCAATCTTTCACCTTCAGCCTGTGTATGTCTTTTCCTATCATATGACTCTCCTAAAGGCAGAATATTGTTGGATCTGTTTTTTTAAATCCAAGTTACTAGCCTATGTTGCTTGATTGGTGAGTTTAAGCCATTAACGTTTAGGGTTACTATTGATATATGGTTTGTACTTCCAATCATGTTTGTTTGTTTATTTATTTATTTTAATTTGTCTTGTTTTTCCTCTTTGATTATTTTCCCCCCTTTACTGAGTTACCTCCCACTGTTGGTTTTGGGTGCTCTTTTTCATTTCCTTTTCTTGTAGTGTTTTGCTCAAAATGCTTTGCAGTGCTGGTTTTCTGGCTGCAAATTCTTTTAACTTTTGTTTATCGTGAAAATTTTTAATTTCATTTTCAAACCTGAAGCTTAATTTTGCTGGATACAATATTCTTGGTTGGAATCCATTATTTTTCAGCATTTGAAATACGTTGTTCCCAGATCTTCTCACTTTCAACGTCTATGATGTAAAATCAGCAGTTAACCTAATTGGTTTACCCCTGAATATAATCTGCCTCCTTTTTCTTGTAGCTTTTAATATTCTCTCCTTGTTCTGTATATTGGATATCTTCATAAAAATGTGTCTTGGAGTTGGTCTATTACAGTTTTGTATGTTTTGGGTCCTGTAGGCTTCCAGGATTTGGCAATCCATTCTATCTTTCATGTCTGGAAAGTTTTCTAAAATTATATCATTCAACAGATTGTTCATTCCTTTTGATTGGACCTCTATACCTTCCTCTATCCCAATGACTCTTAAGTTTGTTTTTTTATTACATCCCATATCACTTGGATGTTTTGCTCATGATTTCTTACCAACCTTTCTGTGTTGACTGTACTCTTTTCGAGTTGATAAAGTTTGTCTTCATTTCCTGATGTTCTGACTTCTCTTTTATCTAGTCTACTTGTAATATTCTCATTTGAAGTTTTTGATTTGGTTTATGGTTTCCTGCATTTCTAGGATTTCCATTTGATTTTTTTTTTAAATCTCTATCTCCTGGTAGAGTTCATTTTTTGCTTCTTGAATCTGCTTATGTAATTCATTTTCAAAGTATTCTTTCATTGTTTGGACTTGCTGTCTAATGACTTCTCTAAGATTCCATTCCATCTGAGTCAGGTATGCCTTGAGTTCTTTCTCTGTCCATTTTTTCTGATGCCTCTACGTTCTCCTGTAAATTTAAGTTGTCCTGCATTGTTTGTAATCCTTTTTTCCCTTGTTTTTTCATCGTGTTCATGTTACTTTCCAACTATGTTTAACTGCTGTGCTTCTGTTTTCTCCTATAAATTTGTTTTGGTTTTGTATATCTCTGTGGTCTCTCCTTTGTGGTGGGAGACTATGCCTAGAGATGTTGGGCTTTATTATAATTTAAAGTTGATTCATTCATTTCATAAAAGGCTTATGGATTTTGTATGCACATAGTGATCTGTTGTTTGGTCTTAGGACTTTATGTTTAGGTTGGGTGCTATGATGGTATGAAGATTAGTATGTCTTGGCTACTTGGAAGATTTCTCTACTGAAGGGGGATATTAACAGGTGAATGGATCAGGGTATTTGGTGGTAGCTAGGTACTTAGGAGCCCCATAGACAGCCTCGGAATATTCACCTATTTTCATTTAGAAAATTACCCGTAATGAAAGTCTTAATGCTTGGGGTGAACGTTAGGGGGAAGGGGAAAGAAGAAGTCCTTAAAGAGAAAGAGGGAGAGAAAAATAGGTAGAATAAAGGAGAATGGAAAGAACAATAAAAATTGAAAAGGAAAAACAAGAAAAAAGAGAAAGAAAAAAAATGATAAAGTCTTAGAGATCTATTTTCTTCTCTTCCAGTAGGTGGAGGTGTGCCCTCCAAGCTGAGTTTCTGCCCTCTATGTGTTGGCAGCAATCACTGTAAGGCGGGTCCTCTTCCCCTACTGGGCGTCTCTCCAATCCTGTTAGTCCAGAGCCGTTTCTCTTCTCAAGCCCCTTCCCCCCTTCCTCCTGCCAGCGAGCCAGACCCAGCTCACCAGAGGCAATCTCCACAGATCTAGTTACACATGCAGCCCCCCTGAGTGCCCTATTTCCCAAACGACTGTGCACTCTCTCTGTTTGCCATTCACCCAGACCCCAAGGTTTTGGAACGGGTGATCTGGGAACTGTCAGCTTAATTTGCCTGGATTCCTTCAGTGGCCACGCCCCCGGGAGCTGGCGGCTAAGGCCTTGGGGTGTTGCTGCTGGTGGTAGGGGGAGTTGGCGGTCGGAAGTCCCCTCTGCTTCCATAGGCCCCTACAGTCATGCCCACGGAGCTCTGGGGCGAGATCTTTGAGGTTTCCCAGCTATATGTATCTGGTGGGGATGGGAGTCACACACCTGTTGGAGCTGATTTCTCTGGGAAGGGATCCCGTCCGCCAAACTCTGGTGATGTCAGCTCTCTGCTATGGCAGGCCCCAGACTCCTTGCCAGAGTGTCCAATAGGAGGGGTGGGTCTGGCCTGTCTCTGGTCTGTCCCAGTCTCGGTTTCAGTTCTCGGTCCGCGGTTTCATGAAGTTTTGGTTAGCAACCTCTTCAAAGGGTCTCTATGCCGCACACGATATTCAGCAGTGCTGAAATGCCTCCTTCTGAGCCAGTCGCCAGACAACGGTGGCCCACACCTCTGTGCACAGGGTGGCCAAGATTCACCTGTCCGGGGCAAGCTGTCACCTCCAATAATCCCAAACTCCCCGCCTAGCTCTCCTCACTTCAGCGGAATTTTGCTGAAAGTTTCTCAGCAGGCAGAATCCGAACGTTCTAATGTGTCTCTCTGTCCGCATGGCTGAGGAGGTACTGAAAGCGCTGCCTCCCCGCCCACTGCCATGTTGAGTCTGGACTATGAGAGCTTTAACCTAATGAGTCCATCTTAGTTTAAATGGACTGAATGGGTTGTAATTGAACATAGGTGGGAGATTGCTGGAGGAGGTTGTGTCAGTATGACTGCTCCCTGAAAGGGTGCATCTTCTCTGTGACCCCTTGCTGAGCCACCATGACCTAGTGGCTTTCTTCTACTGTGCTGCCTTGCTGTGGGCCCAGAGCATTGGAGTCAGCCATGTATGGACTGAGATTTCTGAACCCATGAGCCCCTAATAAACTTTTCTTCATCTAAATTATTCTTGTTCGGTTTTTTGTTCACAGTGACACAAAGATGGATAAAACAGAAATGAAAGAACGTACTACCAAATAACCAGTGGGTTCATAGAGAAGCTATAATGAATATTAGAAAACACATTGAGGTTAATAAAATGAAAAACAACAAAACTAAGAGAATACATCTAAAGCAGACCATTGAGAGGGAAATTTCTAATTTCAAATGTCTATAATAAAAATAAAGACCTTAAATGAATGATCTAACCTCCAAAAGCCTAACAATGCAGAAGAAAGGCAATAATAAAAACTACAGTAGAAATTAATGAAATGGAGGGAAAAAAACAAATACAGAAAGTTAAAAAATATCTACCTATACATTTATAGTTAATTGCCATTTAACAATTGAACCATTACCATTCAATGGGGAAAAAGAGTCTTTACAGCAAACAGTAATGAGACCATTCAATATCCACACACACAAAAAAAGAACTTGGGTTTCTACTTCACACCACACAACAAAATTAAATAAAAAACTGCTAACAATAAAAATTTAAATTATGAAATTATTACCAGAAAATATGAGTGAATCTTGGTGACTTTTGGTTAGGCTATGTAGAATTATATATAACACCTGAACACAAGTAAACAGAGAAACTGATAAATGTCATCACAATTTTAAACTTTCATGCTTCAAAGTGTATAGCATTAAAAAAAGTGAATTTGGAATGTTCCAGGGTAAGGGCCTATTGTGGAGCTAAGGTACCCAGAGAAGTTCTATCTCACTGGTTTTTGTGATAATGCCAGAAAGATTTCAAATATGTTGCTAAGTGTAGAAGATGTGTGTTTATTGAAGGGATAGGAAAAGAGAAAGGGAATAGTCTTAAGGGAGAGAATGGATCATCTCAGATAGGTGAAGAATGGTGTGCCCCTCCTGCCCTCCAGTTCTATTGGGGGTCTCAGGGAAGTTTCGAGAGTCCTGCCCAAGTCCATTTCTTGACTTTTGATTGACAGCAAGATGACATCAGACATTCAAGTCTCCACTGCTCATGACAATTCTAAGACACTTTGGCCAATCCTGTTTCAACTGGAACCTGTTCTTACACATTTTAAGGTAGAGGGGAATTACCCTTATCTTACTGAGTTCTGGAACCTGCTCTGTGTAAATACCACAAAAGTTCTCCCCTCTACAGTTACTTGTATTCTTATCAGTATTTTGGACCTGCATTTCTCATGCAGATAACAGGTTGTTTGCTTAAGGACATAACAAACCCTATTGACTTAAGACAGATAAGGTTGTTGGAAAATTACTTTTTTAAAAAAGCAGAAGGGTATCAGCACAGTGGGCCCAGTTTATAGAATTATCCCTTAAACCTTATGTTCTCACTGCTCATGTATGTCTGTTGCCTATCAGGAGAAAACACGTGCAAATCACATGCCAAGAATATGGCAGAGTAGGAGATACCAGGTTTCATTCCACCACAAAAATCAATAATTATACATTTACCCATTGTTATGGTTTGGATGGGAGGTGTCCCCCAAAAGCTTATGTGGGAGACAATGCAAGAAGTTTTAGAGGATAAATACTTGGGTTGTAAGAGTCTTAAACCAATAAGTGATTTAATCCCCTGATAATCTTAAAGATTAATTGAGTGGTAACTGAAGTGGTAGGGTGTAGTTGGAGGGAATAGGAATTAGGTCATGGCTTTGGGGGTATATATTTGTATATGTCAAGTAGACACCTCTCTCTCTCTGCTTCCTGATCATCATGACATGAGAAGCTTCCTTCTGCCACCCTCTCTGGAGACACCATAATGTTCAGCCTCACCTAAAGCCCTGAGGAATGGATCTGGCCTTCTATGAACTAAAACTTCTAAAACTGTGAGCCCTCAAATAAACTCTTCCCTTCTATAATTGTGCTGGTCAGATCCTTTGGTCCCAACAGTGAAAAAAAGCTGACTAAAGCATCCAGTAATGAAAAACAGAGCCAGAGGAGTACATAAGGGTCCTATTAAGAGCCTTCAGCAACAGAATAGAATAAAAAACAATCACTGTGATGATCAACATACCTGAGACATCTGGGAACAGTTAAGAACAAAGGACAGGGAATATTAGTATCAGCCATACCATAACAGCCACCATGATTCCCAAAGCCTACTTTTCTGGCAGTTATAACTAGCACTGCCACTTCGTGGGAGCAAGATGCTGTTGTGACCCCTCCCATCCAAGAAGGGACTATTGTTATGCTATCCCAGAACTAGACCTTCCATTCCACTAAACTGGCATGTATCCAAGACCCCAGATCTGCTGTCACTCCCATGCATGCCATTGATCCATATTCCAGTTCCACAGCCACATCACATATTCTCACACCTCAGGCACTAAAATCATTACTAGTACAAGCTGAGCCTTGCCATAAACCCCAGATCTATTGCCACTCTGTACATGCCCACACTCTAGACCTTAGATCCACCACTGTTCTATGATTGCCAATGCTTCAGGCATTGAAGCCATCACCACAGCAAGTAAAGCCTATTCCCATGACACTGGAACTGTTACTACACCAGGTATGTGCACACTAACTAGCCACTCTGTATCATCAGCTTCATGGGTATCATACCCACCAAGTCAATAGGAATATACATGCCCCATTCTCCACAGAAATGGTAGATCTGTATATATCCACATTCTAGATCTAAACTCCCTGTCTTATTCATTAGCACCTACACCTTATAGACAATTACTGATGTGGCAGTAGGAACATCTCTGCCCTAGGAACTAGTGACACTACTTCACGAGATTCTAAAACTATAGCTCCTCAATGACTGATATCTAGATCTCAGTTCTAGGACTTTCCACAGAAGCTACACCACAGACAACTGTGCATCCATCATCATGAGCATGGATACAACTGGACGTGACAACCACAGGATTCACCTTGTCCATGGAAGTAAAAGGTATTAGTGGGACCAAACCCAGAAACCTTTGCAACCAAAGACTCCACCAACACTTGATGCTACTGTAGATACCCCATTATCTTGGCCACTGAGGACCTCTGCAATCATTGACAATGATAACTTTAGCTTATAGCTGCACAAAAACTATAACACTATATCCTCACTAGAGCTAAAACCCTTTTAGCTGGCATACTCAAACTTCCCCCATAGATGGAGGACTTTCCACACTGGTCACAATAGCACCTCTTAGCCTATAAACTCGGAAAGAGGTGATTATTCCATCAAAGTACAGACATTAATGCAAAGAAATAATAGACATTAAAACCAAGGATGTATGCAGCCACCAAAGTACATAATAATTTCCCAATAACTGACTTTGTTATAGGAGATATCCAAAAATGGACATCTATAAATCACCTTAAAAGAAATCAAAGTAATTTTTAAGAAAGCTCAGTAAGTTATAAGAGAACACAGATAAGCAAATCACAAAAATCAGGACAATGGATGAAGAAAGTCAACAGAGAGAAATGATAATAAAGGAACAAACATAATTCTGTTGATGAAAAATATGATGAATGAAATTAAAAATGTAAAAGAGCATCAATAGAAGACTTTGTCATACAGAAGATATAATCTGTGAACTTGAAGACTGGTCATTTGAAAATATCCAGTAAGAGAAAAAAAAAGAAAGAAATGAATAAAACCTGTGGAATCTATGAGACAGCATTGAGAGAAAATTTTAGCATTATAAGATTTTAAGAAGAAAGACAGGGACAAAGATATATTTAAAGAAATAATGACAATATTTTCTAAATCTGAGGAAAGATACAAAAAATCCAGGTAAATGAAGATCAAAAGTTTCTAAACACATTAAAGAGGAAATTTTCCAATCAGGCTAAGAAAGAACTCACCAAAATACTACAAACTATCAAAAATCAAAGACAAAAAGAGAGACTCTTATAAGCAGCAAGAGAAAAGAGGTTTCTGGTATGCAAAGTGTTATAGTTTGGGTATAAGGCATACCCCCAAAGCTACTTCATTATGTAGGAATATTAAGAGGTGAAATGATTGGCATATGAGAGCTATAAGCTAATCAGTATATATCCTAGTTTGAATAGACTGACTGGGTGGTAACTGTAGGCAGGTCTTGTATGGCTAGAGTAGGTAGGTCACCGGGGACAAACCCTGGAAGGGTACATCTTTCCTGCTTCCTTTCCCTACTTCTTCTGTTTATGTCCTTGTCCTTGAGGGAGCAGCTTTCTCAGTTTCCTTCTCCCATTTCATTTCTCATAATATACTACCTTACCTTGGGTCAGAGCAATGAAGTCTGCTTGTCTATGGACTGAAACCATTGAATCACAGCAATGTGAAACTGGTTAAAACACAAAGGAATATCATAAGACTGCAATGTTGTTTAAACATAAATTTGTTTTCTAATTGTTTTGAAGACTAAGAAGATCAAGGGTATCAGATGAGGGCTCTTTTTATGTTTTGTAGATGACTGACTTCCTGTTTTATCCTTGGTGAAGAGAAAGGTCTGGTTTCTCTTCCTCACAAGTAAGGAAGTGCTAAAAGAAAAAAATTAGGGCCCCACCCTATGACTCATTTAACCTTTATCATGGTTCTTACAGGTCCGATCTCCAAATACAATCACATTGCCAGTTAGGGTTTATATACCTGAATGCTAAATTGATACAACCCAGTCCACAGCCAACAAAGAGCCATACTTCTTAAACCCTCTTACAGGAGGAAGGTCATGTTTCTATTTCTGACTAGTGAAAATTCCACGTAAAGTTCTTATGTCCCTTCTTCCCTCTCAAAGAAATAACAGAAGCATGTATCAAATGTTATCTAAGTGCCTTGGACCTCCGTACCACTGCTTGGATTACCAAATGCATAGAAAGTCACCTATACTCACATATATTTGTGTTACAAATAGTTGTACTGATAAACAATTAAGACTTTTATGTTATTAAAAATACTTCATAACAAAAACATTTAAAAATTGGGAAGAGAAGGAAATTCCTCAACCTGATAAAGGGAATTTATTAAAACCCCAGAGGTAATATGATACTTGTTTTTGAAAGGTTGAATGCTTTCTTCCTAAGATCAGGATATAGATAGGAATGTGTCCTGTTACCATTTGTATGTAATAATGTAACAGAGGTTCAAGCTTGAGAAGTTAGGCAAGAAAAATAAATGAAGGCACTAATGACACACAGTGGGAATAGGACAGTCTTTTCAATAGTCTTGGCAAAA
Organism: Callospermophilus lateralis; assembly: GCF_048772815.1. Classification (NCBI taxonomy): domain Eukaryota; kingdom Metazoa; phylum Chordata; class Mammalia; order Rodentia; family Sciuridae; genus Callospermophilus; species Callospermophilus lateralis. The sequence goes on from NC_135325.1 coordinate 74,592,793, forward strand.
ATGGGTATCCACATGCAAAAGAATGAAACTAAACCCCTCTCTCTCGTCCGTTACAAAAATCAAGTCAAAATGTACAAAGGACTGGGGTTGTGGTTCAGCGGCAGAGTGCTCACTTAGCACGTGCAAGGTCCTGGGTTTGATCCTCAGCACCACATAAAAATAAATAAAATAAAGGTATTGTGTCCAACTACAACTAAAAAAAACATTTTTAAAAAAATGTATGAATGACAAATGTAAGACCTGAAGTAATGAATATATTATAAGAAAATGTAGGAGGAACACGTCAGGACAATAGAATGGACAAGAATATGGGGGCCAAGATTCCAAAATTATAGGAAAGAAAAGCAAAAATAGATGAATAGAATTGTATAAAACTAAAAAGCTCCATCACAGCATCAGAAACAATCAGCAGAATACAAAGACAACGTATAGAATTGAAGAAAATATGTGCAAGTAATACATCTTACAAGGTATTAATATTCACAATATATAAGCAACTAAAAAGCTTAACATTAAAAAAGCAAATAACTTGATTAAGATGGGCAATAGATCTAAATAGACATTTCTCAAAAGAAACCATACAAATGGCCAATAGGTATATGAAAATAGTCACAATGAGTTTTCAACTCAATCCAACAAGAATGACCATTATAAAAAAACGCTAAAAGATAATAAATGCAGACAAGGATGTGGAGAACAGGGAAGTTTTGCAAAGTTGTTGGGAATATAAATTAGTACAGCCCTTCTGGAATATACTTCTGGAATATGAACACTTCTCAAAAAATTAAAAATGTAATTGCCATGTGAACCAATAATTCCACTACAATAGTATATTGAAGAGTCATCTGCATTCCCATATTTATTGCAGTGCTATTCACAGTAGCTGAGATGAAAAATACCTATGTCTTCATCAACAAATGAATGGCAAAAAAAAAAATTAATAGGAGTCAGGTATATAGCTCAATAGTAAAGCACTTTCCTAGCCTATGTAAGGTGCTGGGTTTGATCCCCAGTAACAATAAAAGAGAAAAGAAGGAAGGAAGAAAAAAGGAAAGAAGAAAAGAATGAAAAAAGAGGAGAGAAGGAAGGAAATGAGATACATATATACACAATAGAATACTATTCAGCTATAAAAGAATGAATTTCTGTCATTTATGACAACATGGATGGAATTGGAGGACAATGTGTTAAGTGAAATAAGATAGAAGGAGAAAAGTAAATACCTTAAGATTTCATGCATATGTGGAGTCTAAAAAAATTGATCTCATAACAGTTAAGAGATAGTTTTACCAGAGGCTGAGAAGAGTAGATTGGAGGTTGAGATGGAGAAAGGTTCATCAGTGAGTATCAACTGACAGCTAGATGGGAGTAAGTAGTTCTAAGGTAGGATGACTTATATATATCTTAAAAAGTTTGGCAAAAGGACTTTGAGTGTTTCTGTCACAAAGAAGTGATAAATGTTTGAGGAGATAGATATATTTTACCTGACTGTTCAAAGTATACATGTATCAAAACATGTCATATTATACCATTAATATCTGCAAATTTTGTTTTTGTAAATTAAAAAAAACAATTATTACCAAATATAAATTAATTAAGGCATCCAATTTGGAAGGAAGAAGCAAAACCATCTCTTTCTTTGCAGAGGGCTTAATCTTGTATATGAACAATCATGAGGAATCCATAAAAAAGTTATTAAAACTAAGGAATAAAATCAACAAGTTTTCTGGATGAAAGTTCAATTTACAAGTTATGTTGTGTTTCTATGTATTAGCAATTAACAGCCCAATAATATAATTAAGAAAACAATTCTATTTATAATATTATTAAATAGAATAAGAGTAGAAATGAAATAAAATATTTGGAAATAAACAACTAAACAGGTGAAAAACTTGTGCTCTGAACATTACAAAACAATCTTTTAATTTTATTTTTTCTACTGCTGGGGATTGAAACCAGGGCCTTACGCTTGCTATGCAAGCACTCTACCACTGATCTATATCCCTAGCCTTACAAAACATTCTTAAAATAATATATTATTGATGACCTAAATACAAGCAAATACACCCGATTTTAATGATTCAGGGGCTTAATATTGTGAATATGAGAATATTCCCCTATTTGATTTTTAGATTCAACTTGCACTCTATCAAATTCCCAGCTTGATTTTAGCATAATCTTTGAAGTTGATGCTACCATTTTTAATGGAAGTATTAGGGATCAAGAATAGTCCAAGGAATATCTAATAAGAACATAATTGGAGTACTGTCACTTCAATGTTTCAAACTTACTGTAAAGCTTTAATAAGAAAGGGTGGAAGTAGAGTAGAATAAATACATAAATAAATGAATATAAATGAGAAGTAAACCCTCACATTTGTGATCCTTCTAGTTTTACCATTAGTATAAGATAATGCAATGAGAAAATCAATAATGTTTTTAACCACCTTTTTGGAACAAACTGATATCCTCACGCACAAAATGAAGTTGTATCCCTTCTTCATACAATATAAAAATTAACTGAAAATATATCAAATACCTTTAAATCAGACATATAAGCATATTATATTGAGAAAAAATTTTAAGAGAAAATTTTTGTGACTTTCTATTAGGTAAAAATTTCTTAGGACAACAAAAGAAAAAGTGATAAAAACTAGATAATCTGAACTTCATCAAAAATAGAAAAGTATATATATCAAGAAAATGAAAATGCTAAATGGACAAATATTTAAAAATCACATATCTAATGAGTCTAGCATCTAGAATACATAAGTAAATCTTACAACTGAGCAACAAAAATATAAATAATATAATTAAAATATAGGTGAATGATTCAATCCAATGTTTATCCAATGATCAACAGGCATCCAATCAGCACAAACAAACATGTTAAATATCATTAGTCCTTGGAGAAATGCAAATTCAAATCACATAGCTGTACCTCTTCACATCCACTAGGATGGCAATAAAATAAAAATTTCTCAAAAATATCTTCAAGGATGTGGTGAAACTGCAACCATTATTTATTGCTGATGGAGGTGAAAAGTAATGAAGCATCTTGGAAGAAGAATTTAGCAGATCTTCTATATGTTCATCATGGAGTTACTATATGACTCAGCAATTCTACACAGATATACACATGGGAGTATTTTAAAAAGTTATTCACACAAAAATAAATATTCATGAATATTCATAAGAGCATTATTCTTAATCCCAGAAAGTAGAAGCAACATGAATGTCCATTGATAAATTTATGACCTGAGAAAATATGATGTATCTATACAATAGAATATCATTCAGCCATTAAATAGAATAACATCCTGATTCAGTCCACAAGATGGATGAACCTTGCAAATATTATTCTAAGCCCAAAATTTAGATACAATAGATCACATATTGTTTGATTCTATTTAAATGAAAAGTCTAAAACATATAATAAAAACCATAGATTGACACTAGTATGGCCCTATGTATAAACGTGGCTGTATAACCAATGTGATTCTGCAATATGTATAAGTGGAAAAATAAGATTAAGATTACATACCCCATTTGAATCAAATGTATGATATGTCAAGATCATTGTAATGTTTTGAGCAACTAATAAATTTTTTTTTTAAAAAAAACCATAGAGTTAAGAATCATCATGTGCAACCAGACAAATGAAAAGTTATGCTCTCTTTGTATACAATGAGTCAAAATGCATTCTGCTTTCATGTATAACTAATTAGAACAAATAGTAAAAAGAAAAAAAGAAGCAAATTAGTTATTTTTAAGGACTGATGGGAATAGAGAAAAGGGAATAACTATGAATGATTAGAGTTTCTTTTTGAAGTGAAGAAATGTCCTTCATGGGGATGACAAAACAACTCAGAGAGTGTGCTGAAAACTACTGAATTAAATCCTTTTAAATAGTTGAATTGATTAATATGTAAAGTATATTTAAAAAAAACAGAAAATACCGATAGAGACATGTCAAAAGGACTGAAGCCAGCTCAAAGAAGTCCTTACTGGCATATTATGTACAATGAGTACATCAAAACAACCAGTGACATTAATGAATTATAGTCATTTGAAATAGGAAATCATTTGTTCATAGGCATAAAGAGAGGAGAAAAGAAGAAAAAAAATCTGATGATTAAAAAATATTTTTATGTAGTTTCAAAGTACTTCCACCTAAAATACTTATTTATTAAGAGACAATATTATCTTTCCTATATAAAAGCTTGAAAACCACTCTCTGAATCAAATGATCACTAAGCACAATATCTGTTACTGGACATATCAAAGTTTAATTAAATGTAATTAGAAGACATCACTCTTTTCAACACTGCACCTAGTGTTTGTTAAATAGGATTTGTTTTATGTTCTATTTATTAGCTATCATGCTTCTTTCTTTATTTAAACAGGAAACTGTCTTTATATATTTGGCAGAGGTAGAATTGAACCTGAGGCCCCAAACATGCTAGACAAACACTCTACCACTAAGCTACACCCCCTGTTCTCATTATAATTTAAATAAAAGAAAATCAAGTTACCTTTTAACCTGTGGAACTAATTAATAATATTCATAATGATATTACAGCTAATTTTATATTTAAGAAAAATATTCATTCTTCTATCCTTTCTTTTCAGCTTCTCAATCTTCAAATATAATAATTGGATATAAAATATTCTCACTAGAGTCATATTTATTGGTACTAGAATATAGGAAGAAAGATACTATTGTGAATATGTTTATAATGTACAGAGAAAAAATGAAATAAGATAATATTTCTCTATAGATGGCATTTTTCTGAATAATATGAAAAAGAATGAAGAAAAAGATTAAGACTGTGAACACCAGGTTAAAGGAGCACTGAAAAATATCACCAGTAAAAGCTGAAGATCAATAGATCTAGAAATTACAGGGAGAAGCTGCATGCAAAATTATGTCATTTTTGAAGGAGTTCCTCATTCCCATGATGCCAGCTCATTTGTTACTAAAGAGATATACAAAATTCATCCTGCTATGTACAGAAATTTATTCATGAATATAAATGCACTCATTTCTGGTGTTGTCCTAAACTGTACTTTCTCCTACCAGCAAGCATCTGTAGGTTTTACTCTGTTGAAAGTCACTCAAAATGAATGCCACCCAAAGCAGTTCCCTTGCCAGTGAGAATTAACCTTCAGAAACCTATTCAAGAGTATAAGTAGTTTAGGACCAGCCATAGATTTACCACTGACTTTTTTTTTCCTTTTCATTTACCCCTTTACTTTTTAATTCTCTGGCATCCATTACCTGAGGATATGACCTAGAAAAAAGGCATCTAAAAAGGCAAAAGAATGCAATATCATTGTTAACGAAAACACTATCACACACACATATCTGAAGGCTACATAAAATTTACTATTTATGAACACAAAAATGATCTTACATTTTTCACATTGGTTTTGTTTCAATTTACGACAAAACAGTAACTAGAGGAGTTGCAAAAAGTAGTCACACTTAATGTGATCTTTAAGCAAATGTTTATTCATGAAATACCCATTTTTCTGCCAGTGCTCTCCAGCTGACTGGTTACTCAGCATGCACTGAAATAATCACCACATGCTACACTGGCAGGCACTCAGCAGCCAGCAATAAGGCATCTGCTATGCATTCAAAAAAAAAATATCAAATGTAATTCTCTAGAAATTTTGTATGGATTTTATACAGACTAGAAACAGTTAGTCCCTTTTGGGGGACATTTTTCTTAGAATTCAGATATAAGTATTTCTATTATTTTGATTCATGAAGGTCTCTGGAAAATGTTGGCAAACAAACACATGCACACCCAAAGAAACCCTTACCCTTCATAAAATCTGAATGGCCCATTGTCCTCTATTTGAGAATATTTCAATTAGTTTGAGTCTTACAGTAAGTAATGGAATAAAGTTTATACTATAACTCATTACATATATGTATATGTGTGTGTGTATTTGTGTGCTTCTTTATATGTCCAACTGACAAAAAGTTTTCAACAATTTTGCACGTGATATCTAGAGATTGCTAAACATGAAAAATGTGTTTGTGATACTATTAATTTTTGTGGCTATGAAAAGTATCTATAGAGTAATATTTGATTTATGTGTATTATTGTGTCTATTTAAATACATTAAAATGTGGATAATTTTATAAATGAATCACTTTACTATAACTCCATTCAGTACTCTAATAATTACTTACCCTCTGACCTTGAAAATCATTAGTTTACTTCTGTTACTCATTAGAATATCAATGTAATTCCACAAAATTATTTTGAAGTTTATTTTTACAAAACACATCTGAATACTTAAACTTTGTTATTTGAATCAAACCACGTAAGTCTCTGATATATAATAATGCATCTGCACATTCATTAGGTCATATCTAAGAGACTAATTAAAAATACACTTCTAGTAAAGTTCAATTTGGGGAGGGTGTGGTGGTGCACATCTGTAATTCCAGTGACTCTGGAGGCTGAGGCTAGAGGATTGCAAGTTCAAAGTCAGACTCAGCCATTGACTTAGTGAAACCGAGCCCTAAATTTAAAAAAAAAAAAAAAAAAATATATATATATATATATATATATATATATACACACACACACACACACACACACACACACACACATATATATATATATATATATATATATATATATATATATATATATATGATATGGCTGGTGATATGGCTCAGTGGTTAATCATCCCTGGGTTCCATCTCCAGTACCAAATAAATAAATAAATAAAGTTCAATTTGGAAGAAATTCACAGAGAAAATCAGTCTAAACTTAAGGTCCTCAAACACAAAGTTCACCAAATAGAAACAAAGGGTAATTGTTTTATTTAAGAGTTTTTAATCAAAAACTTCAAGAGGAAACTTAATTTATCACACTGTGGAAAATGAAACTCCATATATTTTTATATTCATACTTGTTCTGAATTTATACCTCAACAGCTGAACAAGATAAAACTCCTCAAATTCCTGGTTGCATTTATATGATAATCTATCACATATTGCCACAGTCTGGCTAGGCACAAATCACGAGCCACTCAAGCAGGAACAAACTTTATTTCTGAACTCCACCAGCACACTCCACACACACTTCCCGGGAACTCTCCTTAATGCCACACGGCTCCTCTAGGAACCACCAACTGGAAATCCCTTCTCCGGCACTTCCCCAACCAATGTGAACTCTGCAGGAATCCCCTCGAGAGCTCAACTGGAACTCAATGGGAACTCCGCGAGAACTCAAAAGTCATCATCTTAATGGCTCGCTAGCGTCACCTCTCAATCACTACTTCTGGCAAAAATGCCATGCGTCATCCCGACTCAGCTGTGGCCCTCAACATCTCCCCCCTTCTGTTTAATTAAACAACAAGCAATGTGGCTTAGGGACCGTGCCTGTTAGGCTGTCCAATACTATATATGGTCCTTACCCATCATCCGATGAGTTGACCTCAAGGTATCAGCCTCCTGTCTTAGGTTGGTACCACTGCAATTGGATCTTACCCATCACTGATTACAGGTCCAGCATACAGCCATACTTGTGGATAGGCCTATGCATCAGTGTGGGGGTGAGGTTCTTTGCTTCACCTCTGTTGGCCCCCAAATTTGGCCTTGGTGCCAGTGGGGGGGTGAGGTTCTTTGCCTCACTTCTGTTGGCCCCAAAATTTTAGACCATCACTAGCAGAAGGGAGGAGGATACAGAAATGCCACGACACCAAGCCAATTGATGGCTCCTTTGGAAAAATTGTACCACCCGTGACACCATCAGCAAAGATACCCCAGCACTACCACAATTCGCTGCACCAACAGATATCACAATGCATACAAGTGATACATAGTCCAGGCAAGTTCTGCAAGCAGTTCAAAGCAGAGGAATTTATCAATATGTCCATTTCCTCCCAAAGTAAATCGACTCCTTGATTGAGCATTACTTGTTGAGTTATTATTCATTGATGCCTCAGTTTATACAGTTTATTGTGATAGCCATTGAAGAAGTTGTAGTTTGGTTTTATCTTTGTCTTCACCTGCACTGGGATGAAGATAGAAATTCTGGCAATGATGGCTAAAAAAGAAATTATGTAACATTCCAGCAGGCACTAAGAAAACAATTTTCTGAAAAATTTACATTATCCTGAACAGAATTGTTAAATATAATGAAAAGGAAATGTGAAAGTAACAAACAGATCTGTTAACCTCCTTATTTCTTCACATATTAAAACAATCCTCAACAGCTGTTTACCCAAATTAATTAAACCATTTAAATCACGTGAATAATAAAAATATTTGGATCCATTTTTTCATGAGCACTCCTCATATATGATATATGGACATACGCACATATAGACATACAACACAAAACACAGTGTGCACACATAACATACAACACATAAGACAATAGTAAAGGCCTTGTAGCTTTACACAGGTGAAATATTCGTTGCAATGTTTAAAAACTCCATAGTCAAAAAATAGAACTGATCAGAAAAATATTAACCTAGGTCTGTATGAGCTCAAAAAATAAAATAGAACTTTATGATGTGGGAAAGGGCAATAATAAAGTAGATATTGAAAAAGACATCCTGGTTACCACCTGGATTTGACTCTTTTTGGATATCCCATCCTTTTTCCTGTAACTTGCATAATGGGTCTGAAGGTATTCCCACAAGCAAGCCCCAAGGTTTTTTACATTTGAAATAGGCTTTAATGGTTTTCATTATTCATTAGCCTCCAGGTGTGGGAGAACCACTGTTGCAGATGTAAGAATAGCCAAGCTGGAGCTCAGGATATCAGCTGTTATGGATTTAAGTCAGATCATCTTCTTTTTGGTCTGTAGAAATTGCATTGGTTAGTCTCTTTGGAATCCAAATCAGCTGCTGTTCTCCCTGTGGAAACACACAAACAGAACCCCAACTCCAGACAATCACTGGGTCAGGACCTTTCCATTGTCCTGTTAGAATATCCTTCCAAAGTATCTTAGGCTTATGTACATTTTTGGGACACATATGCCTTTCCGCAGCACTAAGCCCTGATGAATCCAAATTTTAAAAGTTTAGAGTAAAAAGGGTTATTTTAAGTTTATCTTTGGGGAATATATACCCCTTCCCAATTCCTTCTTTTTTGCTTTAATAAGTACATTTTAATAGTTTGATGAGCTCTTTCAACTATGCCTTGTCCCTGTGGATTGTATGGGATTCCTGTTATATGAGTAATGCCAAATGATGAGCAAAATTGTGTAAAGGAGGTAGAAGTATAACCAGGGGCATTATCTGTTTTTAACTGTTTTGGAACGCCCACAGAGGCAAAATTTTGTAAGCAATGAGCTATAACATCTTTAGTTTTTTCTCCGGCATGAAGGGAGCCCATCAAAAATCCAGAAGAAGTATCAATTGTAACATGCAAATATTTTAATTTTCCAAATTCTGGCAAGTGTGTGATGTCCATCTGACAAATATGGTTAGGTATCAATCCTCTAGGATTGATTTCAAGATTAACTTGTGGTAAAAAGGTCACACAATTTTGACATTGTTTTATTATTTGTCTAGCTTGTTCCTTAGTTATTTTAAAACACTTTTGTAAAGTAATAGCATTGACATGGAACCTTTTATGAAAATTTATAGCTTCTTCTAGTGTAGAGAAAATATGTATGTCATGTGTAGTTTTATCTGCTAAATCATTGCCCAAACTAAGGGCTCCAGGCAATCCTGTATGTGCTCTAATATGTCCTATAAAGAATGGATCTTTTCTGTCCCAGATTAGGCTTTGTATAGTGGAAAGCAAAGAGAAAACAGTAGAGGAAGGGGAAATCCTACCAGCATCTTCAAGGGATACTATAGCATTTAACTATATACTGACTATCGGAAAATAAATTAAATACAGAATCTTTAAACATCACAAAAGCCTGTAATACTGCATTAAGCTCTACCTTATGAGCTGATTGTTTGGGTACTAAAAATGTAAAAGTTTGATCAGGGGTAACTACTGCTGCTGTACCATTATTTGATCCATCAGTGAATATATTTGGAGCTTTCCCGATAGGTGTTTTTCTTGTCATTTTTGGAAAAATCATAGGATGGGATGACCAAAAAGACAATAAAGGATTAGATGGTAAGTGATTATCAAATGAAACATTAGATTTGCACATGATTATTGCCCAAGTATTTAACTCATTAGCTAACTCATCAATTTGATCCATAGTATTATGGAGTATAATTTTATTGGGAGAAATTCCAAACACTCCCTTTGCTGCTTTTATTCCTTTGAGTATGAATTGTCCTACAGCCTCAGGATACCTAGTAAGAATAGTGTTAGGAGAATAAGATAAATGTATCCATAATAATGAACTTTCTTGCCAAAATACTCCTGTAGGAATATTTTTTGTTGGTAGTACAATAAATAATAAAGGCAAACTTATATCAATTCTATCCAAATGTATATTTTCCATATATGTTTCAATAATTTTCAATGCCTTTCTTGCTTTAGGAGTTAACATTCAGGGTGAATTTGGATCTGATGGACCTTTTAGGATATCAAATAAAGGTCCCAACTCTTCTGTTGGTGTGCCTAGATAAGGCCTTATCCAATTTATGTCTCCTAATAACTTTTGAAAGTCGTTAAGTGATTTGAGTTGATCTACTCATATTTGAATTTTTGGTGGACAGATCATGGTTGAGGATAATATTACTCCTAAATAACTAATTGGAAAATTTAATTGTATTTTATCTATTGCTATCTCTAGATTATAATTTTTAATAAGTTTGTAAATGTTGCATAACATTCCAGCAATGTGTTTTTATCTTTGTGTGCTAATAATACATCATCCATATAGTGAAATATTTGTAGTTCAGGATTTTGATTTCTAAGTGGCTGGATTGCTTTGTTAACATAAATTTGACACATAGTTGGGCTGTTAGCCATCCCTTGAGGGAGTACTTTCCATTCATATGTCTGATCAGGACCTTCATGATTCAGTTCAGGGATAGTAAATGCAAAATGTGGACTAACCTCAGGATGAATTGGAATTGAAAAAAAAAAAAACAATCTTTAATATCTATAGCTAAAACATACTAGGTTTTTGGCAAAGCAGACAATTGGTGATTCCCCGATTGAGCAGGTCCCATAATAACCATCTCATTATCAATGGCTCTTAAATCTTGCAATATTCTCCATTTACCAGATTGCTTTTTGATGACACAAATGGGAGTATTATGGGGAGATACGGAAGGTTGTATATGTCCCTCCGCTAATTATTGTTTGACCAGGTCATGGGCTGTTTGTATCATTTCTTTAGTCAGGGGCCATTGAGGAACCCATACTGGTATTTCTGATTTCCAAGTAATTTTTATTGTCTCAGTGACCCCTTCTGAAAACCCAATCTATGTCTATCTATTCCTTGATCTATTTGAATTGGTGCTGCTATACCTTGTTCTTGTTCTCCTAATCTTTTTCCTTTCCTAATACATTGTCTAGCCCTAATAGAGGGCACATTTGGATTGATGTTATTTGTTAATGCCAAACCTAATTGCTCTAGGACATCTTGTCCCCATAAATTTATAGAAAGATAATCCAATACATATGGCTGTATAGTTCCTTCAAATCCTTCAGGATCCTTCCAATCTAATACCATTGCACTTCTATGGGGATTAGTTGCTACTTCTAAGCCTCTAAGCATTTGAGTGGCCTGTTGTAATGGCCAAGGTTTCAGCCATTCTTGAGGATATATGATGCTAAGGTCTGCACCTGTGTCCAGTAGCCCATTAAATTCATGTCCTTGAATATTTAGTTTTAGCATGGTGCGAGAATCTAAATTTAAAGACAGCATAGCCCAATCTACACCTGTGGAGCCTAATCCCCTTGAACCTCTTTTTATAGTATGGCTGGAAAATTTATCATGCAGGCTGGGTATTATTAATAACTGTGCTATTCTATCTCCTGGTGAAATTACTGATATACCTCTTGGAGAACTAGCTATTTTTATTTCACCTTCATAATTGGGTTGAATTACCCTAGGACTTATCATAAGTCCTTTTAGAGTAGAAGAACTGCGTCCTAACAATAAGCCTACTGTTCCTTGGGGAAGAGGTCCTTTTACTCCTGTGGGAATGATTTGAACTCCCATCTCTGGAGTTAATACTGCTCTGGCGGAGGTGCAGATGTCCAATCCTGCACTTCCTCTGGTTTGTCTGATGAGAGATCTAATGGACAATGTGTCCTGGGCACTACTCTGATGGTGTTGGTGGGTTCCTCCATGGTGTTGCTGGGTTCCTCCAGTGCCCCGTATATTTGTGGTCGTGGGCCCCAGAGCATTGGGCCCCCTAGTCTGTTTTTTGGCAATGGAGCCTGATGCTTTTCTCCAAGATATCGTGGGTAAACACCTGGTTCTTGTCCATTTTTTGTTAATGGAGTACCCTCTATGGTGGTTTCATAATGGCATTCATTAGCCCAATGTCTCCCTCTATGGCATCGTGGGCAAATACCCGGTATTCTACTCCTTTGATACCTAGTTTTGTTAAACCCTCCTCCTATGGGGCAACTCCTTTTAAAATGTCCTGTTTGTTCACAATTGTAGCATGTTTTTGCCCTTGTTCATTAATGTCTCTACATAATTTAATGTGTATGTTTAAATCTCCATGTTTCCAAGGTCTAATGGTCTCCTTGCACCATCTGTTTGCTTGCTCAAAGGCCAGCTGTTTAATTAATGGCATTGCTTGTTCTGTGTCCCCCAAAACTCTGGTAGCTCTTTGAATAAGCCTAACTACAAATTCAGCGTAAGGTTCATTAGCTCCTTGTATTTTCTTAGATAATTGACCTTGTAAATCTCCATGTCCTTGTAAAGTCTTCCATACCTTAACTGCATCTGCAGCAATTTGTGAATATATAGCAGGATCATATTCAATTTGTTGCCGTTGACCCTCATAAGGTTAGTTTCCTAACAACATATCTAGATTTCTTTGAGGGTAACCAGCTGCTGCATTTCACCTAGCCATCTCCATGTAAAATTCCTCATTGTCAACCTTCCATAACAAATATTGTCCTCCATTTAGCACAGATTTACACATGCTAGCCCAGTCTGCTGGTGTCATGTCCAAGTTGGTAATGGATTCGACCCTGCTTACAGTGAAGTGTGCTTGGGGACCATAGGTTGTTACAGCATCCTTTAACTGCTTCACTGTTTTGAAATCTAAAGCACGGTGAACTCGCTGCCCTCCTGCCTGCTCAAGTACAGGGCATGCTAACTTTGAGGTCCTGTCTCAGGATCCCATCTATCAACTACGGGGGTTGAGGGCCACTCAGCTGTCTCCATAGGTGGAGCTGTTGGTTGAATTATGTCCTCTGGTGATAGAACGGTGTTAGTAGCAGCCTCTTGTTGTAGCTTTTTCCCTAATAGACCCTTTTCCTTTAAATTTTCTTCCTCTGTCTGACTAGCTCGAGAGATCTTCTCTTTTACTTGATTAAAATGTCTTTCTCCATGGTCTGAACCTCTAACAATTTACTTAATACTCTTTCGGTTTGTTTTTTACTAATTTCTAATCTACTATAAAGATAACGCAACCCAACAAGATAACACAAAACAAAACCGAAACAGAATGAAACAAAAACAGAACAAAAAATCGTTGTATCAATTTTCCTATTTTCTTGACATGTGCATTTGTCGTCTATTTCTATCTCTTCCTCAGGGGTGAACAACTTCAAAACTTGAGCCAACCATTTTTCCCAGTTTGCCTGAGAAAGTTCTAGGGATAGGCAGCTTGAAAGAAAAATAAAACAAATCAAAAGAAGAACACATTGTTTTTTGAAATGGTCACCCATTCTCTCGCCTTCCCTTAGGGGCAAGCAATTTCACTTACCTCCAAGCTTCAGGCGTTCCCCGCACGGGTCGCCAAATGCTGCAGTCTGGCTAGGCACAAATCACGAGCCACTCAAGCAGGAACAAACTTTATTTCTGAACTCCACCAGCACACTCCACACACACTCCCCAGGAACTCTCCCAAACGCCACACAGCTCCTCCAGGAACCACCAACCAGAAATCCCTCCTCCGGCACTTCCCCAACCAATGCAAACTCTTCAGGAATCCCCACGAGAGCTCAACCGGAACTCAATGGGAACTCCGCGAGAACTCAAAAGTCATCACCTTAATGGATCGCTGGCGTCACCTCTCAACCACTACTTCTGGCAAAAATGCCATGCGTCATCCCGACTCGGCTGTGGCCCTCAACAACATATATGTTTTATCTACAGGTAAACTCCAAGAAACTGAAATTAAAAGTTCACATAGTTATAACAGATTCATGTCCATATATGTTTCAAACATATTATCTTTCTATAGAATTCCCTTTTTCATAGACAACTTCTTTCAGGAACTCTTTACCTTTGATCATAATATTGAACTAGATTTATATAACAGCAGTGTTTTCCTAGATTGGGTCTACTGGTTTCTGAACGCCATATTTTTCATTCTTGTTTTACTTCCTGGTATTTCAGAAACATATTAATCTTTTCTCAACAAGGAGTTTTAAGTGGTATTTTTTTCTGAGTTCTGATACTCCTTTATTATTTTCTTTTGATTTTCTAAGTATAACATTGTAAGATAAACATCAAAAAACATTTTCCCTCAGATCTTTGAAGGAATATTTTCATTTTCTTTTAGTATAGTGTTGCTTTTGAGAAGTCAGAAAGCAGGCCAACAAAGGGGTGATTCAATCTTTCTCTCTCTCTCCTCAAAAATTTTACACTTATATCTAACTGTGCATATTTTCCCCTTGGTGCACCATTTTAATTTTAAGAACCATATATTATTTTGGTGGGAGAAAGTTCCTTACTTGTTCAATAATTTTTTTTATGCTTAATTTTAAATATTTTCTCTTTCTAAAGGTTTTAAAATTAAAATAGTATGGAGAAGAAATTGGAGAACAGTGAGAGGACAGATAATGAAAAGTGAGATTGCTAGAAAAAAGGAAAATACATTTTAAACTGGTTTACTTAGTGGGTTAACCTACATGGAATAAAAATAATGAAACAGCTTGATTCTTTTTACACTAGTGCTTTCAAACACACTCAATCCAATATGTCTTCCTCACTTCTTGATAGCAATTTGGGAGTATGACACAATTCTTTGTGACTTTTGGATTTTAACCATTTGACTTTCAAGTTTCAAAGAAAATGCAGTACAAGATCAACTTTTATTTTTCTTATGGTTCATAGTCTATTCCCGTTCAATCCCTCTTATTTGATGCTCCAGGTCTAGCATGTAAGATGGAAAAGGCATATTCTGTTCATTAGTTCATTTTTTCTCTTCCTTTCTCTCCTCTACTTTGGTGCTTTGGTATTGGAAAAGGTGAACAGAAGCCTTTTAATTTAGCTGACGTTGCTTGTAATTCTCTTCACCCTTTATTATCTTACATGCCTAAATGATATGCTCTTTTTCTTGGTATCCTTTGATGGGTTCTATAGAAATATCTTTGCCAAAGAACTTCATATTTTACCATTGTTTGACATAAAAGACTAAATACTTGATAAAATCTGTGAACCTGTATGAATCCATTCCTTACATGCACCTGCCTCAGTGCAGGCATGAATGCAAGCACCATACATAAAAGTGAAATAAGCTTTTCTTTATTTCTTATTTTGTATGTGAAAATGCTCTTTTGGTAACTATGATACTTCTTAATGATTTCTTATTTTGTTATTTAGTAAGCCTTGATTTACCCAACAGTATCTGTATGATAATACTGGGTGTGAAGCTGCTGATGGTGTTGCTATCAAATGTTAAATATTTATTTAAAACAATTGCATTTCTGCTCTTACAAGGAAAATTATTAATCATTTGTATGCCAACATACCCCAAATCAATGGGAAAAAAAGGTCATTGCCATTAATGTAAAATGACAATTATTGAAGTGGTATGGAAGTTTTAAGAACAAATAATTAAAATGGCAAGCATACCAATGGTGTAAATTAGAAGAGCATGCTACTTATTATGTTTCACAGATATATAAGAACATGTTCCTTCCACATACATAGAAGTTCAGTTGTATGTTCATCTTTCCTGGGTTTACAGCTGCATTTTAAGGGTAAAACTAGATAAGTTAATTAAAGATAGAATTTTATACCAGCTGATTTTTTTAGATTTAATTTGCTGGATTCATCACAGGATGGAACATTATACATTCTTTCTGCTTTACCTAATTATGTACTACAGGAGGAAGTACTCAGGAACCTCATCTTGTTCATTTGGTAGGATCAGAAACTGACTCAGACTTTTTTTCAATATTCAGCTTCAATCCAGGTGCATATCATCTGCTTTGGATTTTTCCCCTTTTCTTCCTTTTTTCAAAAACAAGCATGGCTATAATTAGATTATTGTGTCTTTGTTCATGATTGAAATTGCAAGGATGGTGTTGGGGACAATTTGATCCAATCAGGGTTATGTAAGTGACTATAAATGTGATTCAATGTGAAATATGTCCAATAGTGTGTTTCATTTTAAAATTTCCTTTATGTGTTATTTGATTGCATGGATTTTCAGGTTATGTGGTACTAAACTCTGAGGCAGAGAAGGATTTTAATTCTAGCAGTCTAACAAAATGTTGGACAATTTCTTTCGAGATGGGAAAACCCAACATTTTGAAAATAAATTCTAAATACACATGAGAACAAGAAAATAATTTGAGACCTGAGATACTCTTGCTTATTCTTTTACATGTTGATTACTTAAATTTCAAGCTTTCTAAATCTGTTCAAATTGATAGAAATATACATGCACACATGTTCCCACATACCTTCCCAAGTTCAGACAAGATAACACCATGAAAGCTATAAACATTTTTAAGTCTATATCACTGAGCCATTCAGCAATTAATTTATAAATGCATAACAGAAGACATCAGTCAGATCAGCTCTAGCACTCAGTACATGTAGTAACACTGAATTAAATGATGCCTTATCCTTGGTTTCATCTATAAACTGTGGACAAATATTAGCACTTAAAGAGTTTTTTGGTAAGAATTTTGGTGAGACAGCATTAATAATGTTCTTAGCACAGATCCTGACACACCACTAATCTAGTTGGTAAGACATATATTTAAATAGATGAGTACAATTCAAAAAAAAAATAAATGTTATCATTTCTTAATAATTTTTTTATTTGGATTCTGACAACTCTGTGGATGGTTCTCAGTGATTACACTGATAACTTTCTAACAACCTTGCTTCATAATTCTCTAATTCCACTCCATTTTAGACTCCTGTATTTATGACACCCACCACTTCAGATGTTGACATCCAAATCATTCTGCTTTTAAAATATTAAATTCTAATATTCAAATAGTTGAAAACAAAAATCATCTTTTTCTAGGTCTCTCATTCTCCTTTTTTCTATTACACACCTCTTTTTTAATCACTTTACTCAGACACTTCAGTTGTCCTTCAATGAACATATTATCTCATTCCTTCTTTTGAGGATTACACTTTGGGAAACAACAGGCTTATAGCAAGGGTAGGGTTGAGCAGTCCTAAGGATATGAGAGTGGTTCCCCTTGGGTGCATGCAATAAGGAGTTACAATAGAAAAATTTTAAAGAATAAAACTCACAATTTTTTTTTAATTTTTATTATCATTGTGCACCCAATAATTCAAAACAATGTCAGAGATAAAGAAACTACTTTCCTGAATAAATCATTTGTTTAAGTTCTTTTTTTATATTTTTAATGTTAACAGAGGTGGTTTTAATGAACCTTTTTCAAGATCAGTATTTCCCATCAGGATTTAAGGCTATTTACAAAATGTTTTATTCTACTACTTCTAATTTTAAATATATTGAGCACTTCTAAATATATTGAACTAGATATTTCACATGAGAATAGTCTGCAATGCACACAGAACTAGTAAAGAAAATGACACACATCACAATGATTTTAAACTGACTTATCTTCTCATAGGACCATTTTGTCCTTGAACCCTTCAGTCTTCACTTCCTTCTCTTTGCTTTCAGTCCAGGGAACAAGTGCAGGTATAGGTAATGATTGTAAGTGGTTAAAAAATTTATACCCAGAAGTTTTTTATAGAGGATGAGCTTTACTATGAATTTCAACACAAAGTGTATAAAATGTGCTAATTTTACTAACAACTTTTTCATACTTTAATGACCTCTTTTACATCAAGAGACTAGATGTTAAAAAATTGGGCTCACTTGTGCATTACATAAATTATATACACAGCAAAATACACAAAACATACAGAAAAAATTCTGAAAATATCTAAGTGTGAACACAAAATTCTATTACCTTTGGAACTATTTCCCTCCCTCCTCCTCCACATCACTTAAATATAAATGGTGCTGTACTGCTCACAGACGTGTTTTAACGATTCCCTTCTTCAAAGACAATATTTCATATGAACTTTAGCAAAAAGATAATTACAGAGTGATATTTTACTACCTCCATAGTTCTAAACATATAGACAGGCTATATGTTTCAGGTAAGGAATCAGTTTGTCTACTATGTACACAACAGTCTTGATAAACTGTATAAGTGTAACAATAGTTCTAATTTGAAAATGTCTTCAAAATATGAGCATTCTGGACCTTAACCAATCCAATGGGCTGTAATGTTTAAATTTTCAGAAGACAATCTTTCCCAAGAATTTCAACATACAAAATTTATGTTTACTAACTCTACTTATGCCACACACTGGCAACCTCTTTAATATCTAGAAAGGCTAGCTATAGATTAGGAATCATTTGTCCTTTATATACACTATGTACATAACAAAGTAAAGCAATGCATAGACATAAGGAACAACGGTTACTCTTGCCTCATTATATGCACACTGCCATGGCACTCTATGCATTTCCTTGTCTGGAAAACCAGCACACAAATACAATGTGTAGTACTCAACATGGGGTTTCATATGTTAAAATTTCAAAAAGAAATTTACAAAGTGTGTTATATTTCTGCTACGTCTACATTACATATTAGAACAACATATATTGGGAACTTGAAAACATCTAGAAAAACTAGGTATTACAAAAAAGAGTACTTAGCACTGTCAACTACAATATAGTAATGAGAAATAAAATGCACACACTAAACAGTGGCTGGAATACCAAAAAAAAAAAAAAAAACATGACTAGTCTGGCACAGGACCTTCTTCCCCCTTTCTCCTGGTCTTCTGTTCCATGTCCTCCAACCCACTGGACAAACATGGACAACTCTTGCTCTTAAATGTGGTCTAACATCTCCATTACAAAAACTCAATTCCAGGAGATATTTCTTCTCTGATTTTTAAAAACAAATGGACATTTACAAGAAATGTTAGCATGTATCATACATTGGCAATGTATTTACATCTAGAATGTCTACATTTATGTAGCAAAACGGTTACAAGATGGGTTAATTTCTTCTTTACCATACTTTGGCAAACTCTTTAGATTTAGAATGTCCAGGTGTAGCAAAAGTTTTGTTTTAAAACGTTGGGGGAAAGTTGAGAGCAGCTTTTCATACTATATACAGAGGTCTTCTAACAATGGCTAATAAATCTTCCTAAGGGGTGGTGAGCACTTCCAACCATTCAAAAGTGTTGTGTTCCTTTGCTCTTTCTCTGTTGGGAAAACCTGAAAAACAAACACCCTGCAGCCCCTAACCCATCCACCTGTAGGACACTCTTCCCACATGATGGCCACTAACCAGAAGTCCTCCTGTCAGCTGCTAACCATTCCACCCCATCATCCTTGTTAGGAGCTTCACTCACCTTCCAGGATGATAAATGTCTTTATCTATTGTTGACCAGAGAAGAAGATGAGGTGTTATTGAATAGGCAGGGAGTGGTGGCCCTAGGGCCCTGATTGTGCCACCCTTAAGTAACTCTGATCACAGCTATTCGGTCTACCAGCTTTTGGGGGGCCCTCCAAGCCTGTTAATACTTCGGTGGCCACTGTTCTTCTTGCCAGACCACACCTGCCACCACCCAGTGGTGCCAAGTTCTCAGCAGTCACTTTGTGTGGGCCACAGAATCTGGCATCCCGCAGGGTCCTGGCTAGAAAAGAACAGCCATCAGCCATCAGCACCATGGGGTAATGGAAGCAGGATTGAGGTAGGTGCACAGGTACTTGGAGGCCTGGGCTCCCACCAGTGTGCCGCCGCAAATGAGACTCCTGGTATCTGCAGGGCAGAGGACCCAGCCTGTCCCTAGGGTCCTCAACTCAACTGCCCATCAGGGGTCTGAGGGATCTAGAGGGCCCCTAGTAGCAGTGGCAAGACACCCTTCATTTCCCATCATGCTCCCTGCCAAAACTCTTGATCTAAATTCTATAGAGTTGCTGCAGTTGATGCTGAATTTTGGTAATCTGTAAGAAGGACTTCCAAAAAAAAAAAATAGAAGTACTTCTATTGTCAGATCTTTATACCCCAAATCTGATTATATCAAGAAATCCTAGAAAGCAGTCCTGAGGAAGTTATGAGCCAAAGAGTTTTTGTTATTTAAAGTGTTTTAATTGAGGATCATATGGAGGTATCCCAAGTGCCTTTCCTGCCCAAGACACAAGTGTTCTCATATTCTTTGGAAGATTTGCATCTGATCTCCAAAGCTCTATAATCTTGAGGAGGCATAATGTTGATAAAATTAACCCAGATATTTTTACTTTTATAAGATTTATTGTCTGACTTCACTGCAAAAGTTTCTTAACTGCTTATCAGAAGAGAGATCTGACAACACAGTTCTACTACTCACAGATTTCTCTCCCTTTCCCATTTAATAACTCCTGAATCCATATAAATTGTTCTTCTGCCTTCATAACTCCACTGAGTCACATTCATCAATAAATGGTCTCTTAGTTGTTTTTTTTTTGGGGGGGGGGATAGGAGATTATACCCAAGACTTTGTACCACTAAGGTACATTCCCAGTCTTCAGTTGGTAAATTTTATATAGATGAATTTTCAGACTTCACTTTAACTGATGTCTTCATAGTCTTTCTGTATGAAAAACTCCACCCCCTTGGCTTGAAATGTACATTTTTTTCCCCTTCATCTCGTATTTATTTCAAGCTTCAAGTTAATTTTCTTTTACCTCCCCCTAAACTGCAGATTGGGTTGTTAGAAAGTGAACGCTGAGAGGAAGTTAGGAATGCAAATGGCTCATTTGTGAATGATTTAGGAAATGTAAGGGAATTGGGTTAGTCTGATAGGACTGTTGGGTCACAGTGCCAGTCTGATAGTTTCTGCAGATCAAAGATTGCCCATTTTAAAAGTCCTGTGTTGGGGACACATGACAATGCATTAGTATTACTATATTGCTCAGACATTGGCCAGTGGGCCAACCTGATGATAGCATGACTATAAATAAAAACAGAGGAGGTGAACAGTTGAAGGCTTCTCAGCTAACTGCACCTCCTTGCAACTGAATAATGAACAATTTCTTGGGGAAAGGGATTTCAATAGCACGTCTCTCTTTTTGCTACACCCAATATGATAGTGTTCCTTACAGTTGACTCATTCCACAACCTCCCCCTTGAAAGTTCACCATTTCACATGAATTCTACTGCCTTTTACATGCATATGCACAGATTATATTTCTAGCTTAGATTTTGTTCCTAAATTTTAGATCTGCCTGCCATTACTACTTAGATATACCTATGTCATCTCTAACATAGCCAAACACATAATCATCTTGCTTCCCTAAATTCATCTATACTTGGCAATTTTCCACTGTTCCTTAGTGAATGACATCAAAATTCACTCATTTGTCAGGCAGAGGGACAATTAAAAAGAGGAGATTTTTATTTATCCTTTCAAGCTTGGCTCAGCCATCACCTTTTCAAAGAAACTTCCTTGAGAGATAATCCTCTACCCTTGCAACACATATTGAATATATGCCAGGTGCAGTGCCTATGGATTTTTATAACATCTTATGGTTCCTGTTATAGCACTTGCCACATTTAGGCATTGGTTTCCCGATGATATGGAAGTGAAGCTCTTTTTTGTGTGTATTACAGTACTTAACATATAAAGTACAAACCATGTGTGGTGGTGCATGCCTATAATCCAAGCCACTCAAGAGGCTGAGGCAGGATGATCACAAGTTCAAGGCTGGCTTCAACAACATACTGAGATCTTGAGCAACTTAGCAAGACCCTGTCTCAAAAAATATATATATTTAAAAGGACTGGGGATGTATAGTGGTATAGTGCCCTGGTTTCAATCTCCAGTATATCTCTTTCATTCCACAAACTCCCCTTTGACAGTTCACATTTTCAATGGATTTCATTACCATTTATATACTTAGACAAGTGTTATATTTCTGGCTTAGATTATGCCCCTAAGTTTGTATCTATATGTATATGTAATGTTTAATAGGTGATTATATGTATATTTGTTGAATTCATAAATGAGTGACTGAATGAACAATATGCTATACAATTACAAAAAAGGAGATATCTATCAAAAGGAGGTGTGTAGTCACCTTTACCTCACTACGACAAAATAGTAAACAAGAACATCTTAAAGGAGGAAAAGTTTAACATGAGCTCATGGTTACAGAGGTTTAGTCCATGACTGGCTAATTTCATTGCTCTGGGCCTGAGGCTAATTTCATTGCAGAAGGGCATAGCCAAGGAAAACTGCTCGGCTCATGGAAGCCAGAAAGCAGCAAGACAGAGAAAAGCTAGGACACAATTATAGTACAAAACCACACCACCAATGACCTAATCCTTCCAGTCATGTCCCATCTGCCTACAGTTACCGCCCAGTAGTCCATTTAAATCATTAGTCCATAAAATTGATTTATTTACTGATGGCATTACAGCTATCATTATTGAATCATTTGAGCTTCAAACATTTGTGGATTCACTAACACATGAGCTTTTCAGGAGACCCCTCATATCCAAACCATAATTGGAGGCATGGCGATTTTAATAGAAGATATAATCCTGAACAAAATTATTAGAGAACGAATATTTAAGTCAGATGGAGTTGTACTACTCTGCAAAGTACAGTGGCATGAATTACAAAATAGAGTTATAACTGTGGGTGGAACATAGGATGTAGGTATGTTGGAATGAGGGAAAACTGAGAAAGTAGTTTCCTTGGGGCCAGATCATTAAGATCCTATACAACATACAAAGGAGGTTGGAATTCATCCTGAAATGTATTAAAAAAACTTGAAGGTTTTTAAGCAAAAGTGATAGAATCATATTTTTGTTTAGGGAGATGTTCTGGAAGTAGTCTGGCAGGTAAAATGGAATAGGAGAAATTTAGAGGCAGGGGAATCAGGAGGCTTTTGCAGTCATCTGGATGACAAATGATGGTAACTTAAAAAAAGACCTTAGTAGTAGAAATAAAAATATTACATTTGAAATACACTTCTGAAGTCAAGTTAATAGGAATGAATGCATTAATATGGAATCAAAAGAAAAGAGCCAATAAGGGTGAGTCTAAATTTTCTATATGGGAAATTAAGAGAATGTTTCTCTCATTAATCGAGATGGGTATTATTGGATAAAGAGTTAATATTGGAGAATGGAATATATAGAGTCCAAGTTTGGGCATGATGTTTGAATTCTGTCAGATATTCAGAGTTCTGCAAAAGACCATTCAAAATATTCATTTAAAACATGTTAAAATGATCTGCTTATTCATTATCTGCTGGTCTGCCTTCCTACCAGTCTGTCTACTTAATTATCTACCTTCCAATTGCCTAATCTAGTCTAATATCATCTTATTTTGACCGAAATGAAAACAATGTCTAATAATTTGCTTTTATATACATCTAATTTCACTTATCAGAATAGTTGTAATAACTTAATTTTAATATTAATTCATTTCTCTGTCTTCCTCTTTCTGTTAAAACGCATTCTATTAGACCTATATTTTTACTATCTCCTATTGTTATTGGTTAACTCCAAAACAGTAAATAATAGTTTTACTATATGTTTGCTTTAAAAGCTGGTAAAGCCAGAAATAGGTATACTGTACATTAGCCATTGACTATACTGACTCTGACTATAGTGGTCTGTTCCCACCATTACATGTAGGATTATAAAGATTATTTGATCCTCCCTCCAGGTTATTTCAATAGCCTTAGTGTTATAAATATAATACTCTAGGAGTCCCAATGCCATAGTTATGCTGGTGCCATATCTATAGCTGCCATATTCCCAATTTTGCCAATAATTCATTTTTTACCTAAGTCCTACAAGTTCATGATTTAGTTATATTATCCTGAGGCATATGGAATTGTGGCTTTTATTTAAGCACAGCATTCACAGAAGATGAAAATGCATTGAATGAGTGAGTATAAGGTTTATCCAGGATGAGATATTTTAAGAGAAAATGATCTTGATCTTAATTTTTTATTGTTCCTCATTTCTTTATTTTCCAGTCCCATTACATTCTTCTGAATGTAACAAACCTATATATAGAAGAAATATCAAATATTTTCGAGTAATACCAATCTAAGCAATCATGCTAGAGGACTAGAACATGTTCATGGTATAGTGGCAGCTTGGTGTTAAAGAAATATCAAGGCAAAAAAGAGGAATTGAATGAAAGTTAATGTGTATCATCATTCTTTGGATGCAGGAACAGATGGAGGAAGCTATTTCTCTTAGCCTCCATTTATTTATCACTAGGATTTTTGTAGTTGCCTAACTATAAACTTGCTATGTAAGGAATTCAATAAAGTTATATTTTTAAAATTGCAACAACTGTATGAAATATTTAGAACAGTTTTAACTTCTTACACTTATAAGCAATGTCAAGTGCAAAATAATCTCACTTTTGACAGAAGTGATAATTTAGGAATATCATGAGCACCAAAATAAATTTAATATGCATCCTCTGCTATAGTTTTAAAGTAAAAGCAGACCAAATAGGTAACAGGTAAATGCAACTGAAATCCAAGCAACTATAGGTGCAAATAATATTTCTGTCAAGCTTAGCAACCAGATTTGAAAGTGTGAATTTGTTCTCTACCTACCTGAAAGTAAATATTAGTATACACAAAGAATCTAGAATCACTTATACAGTCTCCCTTAAATTTAAAACTAAATTATTTTCATTTTTTTCATTAATACATATAAACAGCTTATGTGTTTGTTTGTTCTTTGGTTGTTATTGATGTTTGGCCATACACCTTTGAGAACATGAATAGAAGATAACCATAATTTCTTTTTGAATTTATTTCATAATGGATACAAGTCAAATTGGTATGGGTCAGATCCGTGCTTCTTACAGATGTGTTGCTATAAACTAGAATTCCATTGACAGAAATTCATTTCAGAGTATGAAAATACAAATAATGATCATTAAATTGTAATGAAACTATATGCCTTTACAAACATTTCTTGTATAAAATAAAATACAACATCAAAGTTACAGAATATATATTCTCTTTGAGGAATTTTATTTTCATAAACCTATTGAGGAATTTCTTAAAAGACATAAGGTTTATAAATGAAACATAACATTTCAAAGTAGAAACAAAGGCTAGAAACAGCCTTCCACTATAAGAAGAGAATGCTCCAGGTAACCTCTCCTCCTTCAGTTTGTATCTTGAAATGAATGCAGAAAACTTGAAACCCATGGGAATTCTGGACCAGAACTTCCTTAGCTGATCCAGAAACCAATCAAAGAGAAATCACTGTTAGTAAACCACAGAATTTTCAAATTATTATCTAATTATATCTCACAAAACCATGCTAATAGACCAAACTTAAGTCAGTGAATCAGCAGAGATTATAAATAATAAATCTGTCTTCCCAAGGACTACATATATATGAATTATCAGATACTCTCTGGAAAAGTACAAAACATGAAAAAGAATAAAAGTTATATGTACGAAAATAGACAAACAGTAAACTAATAGGATGAATACACATATTTTGAGGGAAAACCCCAAAACAAATGGAACATTGAGATATGGAATGGTTGAAACCAAAATCAGCAGAAAGGTCAAACAGCAGATGAGATGTAGAAGATTTGGTAAGGAAAAAAATAGAACACAGAGAGTCTAATAGACAATATTAAAGATACATCTAGAGATAGTGAAGATAGACTGACTCTAGCAGGTTAAAATATACAAACAGAGCTCCAGATAGAGAAAATTAAGCAAAAGAAGTATAAGAAATTATTTGAATGTTACTGAACCGATAAAATAAACCTAAACTCAATGAAGCAATATTTGACAAGTAGTATATATGAAAAAAACATTTGCACTTTTATGCATTATACTATATTGTTGGAAAGCCACAAGAAAAATAATTGCAGTCAGCAAAAGACAGATCATAAGCAAAGGATTAGCAGTCAGAGTATTAAAAGAGTTCACATAAGCAATGAAAAAAGTGAGAAGACTAAAATGCTTTTTCGTAAGTATTGATAAAAAATTAGTGTCACTCTGGAATTGGTACTCAGTGAAACTATCTTTCAAATAATGAAAGTAGAAAAATACACACATACATATAAACCAAAACAGAAGGCACTTATGAAGAAAAGTGTGGCTTCTGTGGATGCATTTTACAAAGAAGAAAATTGACACTAAAAGGATGTTTGAGATACAAGAGGAGCTGCGAGAAGTTGAATATCTGATAGCAGACACAGTGAACATCAACCTAGATGAATTCTGAACTATTTCTGTTAATGTTCATATGATTCAGAGGCTCTCTAAGGTGGCTGTGTGTGTGTGTGTGTGTGTGTGTGTGTGTGTGTGTGTGTGTGTGGTGCTGGGGATTGAACCAAGGGCCTTGTGCATGCAGGACAAGCACTCTACCAACTTAGCTATATCCCTAACCCCTACTGAGATAGCTCTTGCCATTCAACTTCCTAGAATCCAGGCTCCCTTCCTTTAAATTCTTGACTTTTTTTTGTTTGTGGTGATTTGGTTTTAGGGCTTTGAATTGAGCCTGAGTATATTGTTAGTCATGTGACCTAGAATAAATTAATTCATTTCTTCTTGGTTGCATTTACTGAGAAGTTTCTGACCTAAGCTATTCCAGTCAAAGAGAATCTGAGAAATTTAGTTAGAATGTCTATTACAATGACAATAATTTTTCTGTTGGTTGTAAATGAGGATTTAAGTAGCTCATGAGGGAGTGCTTATCAGAAATCTTAGTACACCCTTTACAAGGGGTGTCAGTTTTTGTGGTTAGTAACCTAATTGAGTTGTAAGATCAAGCCTTTCCTGAAATCCACACCACCTCTGTGTATTCATTATATAATATAAGAAATCCCCTTTGTTATTTATAAAAATAAGATTTGAGCATCACAATGTCCTCCCACACTTCCCACAGGCAGATATTGTCTGTCTCATCCATAATTTATGATTTGTCTAGATTTGGATTTGTTACATTTATCCTAGTTTGAATACATTGTTCTTCCAGGAATTATGCACTTGTTTATTTTCATGTGATAAAAGTGCAAGTAATTATAATAACTACCTGGGAAGAATATGATAAGTGTAAAAAAGTCTTTAAATTAGTTATATTAACAGTGTCCCAAGGAAAACTAGATAACACTATAGTTAAGCCAATAGTTGCCAAGTTCCACCCATATGTACAGAATTTTTAGAATATGTTATGTCCCTATTTGTATTTTTATAATAATATTATTGTTAACATTTTCAAAT
Organism: Callospermophilus lateralis; assembly: GCF_048772815.1. Classification (NCBI taxonomy): domain Eukaryota; kingdom Metazoa; phylum Chordata; class Mammalia; order Rodentia; family Sciuridae; genus Callospermophilus; species Callospermophilus lateralis. The sequence continues at coordinate 74,620,413 of NC_135325.1, forward strand.
AAACACTAAAACACCTATTACCCAGCTTCAAAATCTATGAATTTTCTACATTTTTATCTCTTTATTCTATCATGTTTTTTAGAGGAGGAGGGAGCTAGAATATTTTGAAGTAAATCCCACTTGTCATAATATACATCATACTTACACCTTTAATATTCTTCTCTAACTGAAAAGGACGTTTAAAAACACAAAATTACAATGACACTATCAAATTCTCCAAAATTAATAAAAAAAATCTCCTAATGTTTTCAATGTTTGTAATGTTAATTTTTTGTAATTGTGTCAAAAGAGGATTATTTTACTATTGTTCAAATAGAGACATATTTTGATGTTATGTCTCTTAATTTTATTTTATTATTATTATTATTTTTTTGTGGTGCTGCGGATTGAACCCAGGGTGTTGTGCATGCAAGCCAAGCACTCTACCAACTGAGCTATATACCCAAGCCCTCTTGTAAGTCTTTTTTATCTATGAATTTTATTTTTTTTACTTTATTTTTTTTAATTATTTTTTTATTTATATATGACAGCGGAATGCATCACAATTCTTATTACACATATAGAATACACCTTTTCATATCTATTTGTATACAAATTATATCCACATAAATTCATGTCTTCATACATGTACTTTGGATGATAATGTCCATAATATTCCACCATCATTTCTAACCTGATGATTTTCTTTGTTTTTCAAGTAGACTTTATTATTAGAAAAATTTAAATTTACAGAAAATTTTTGAAGTTAGGTCACTTTCCATATATGACATGCTCATTTTCCCCTGTTATTAATATTTTAGTAGTATTATATATTTAATGTAATTAATAGACCAACATTGATACATTATTATTAACTAAAATCAATATTTTATTCAAATTTTCTTCATTTTTTTTTACCAGATATCTTTTTCTGCTCCAGTATCCCATTTCCTTTTCCACTAATTTCTGTCCAAACTCCTTTCATATCTTTCTCTTTTTGTTTTGAAGGGTGGCAGTACCAGGATTGAACTCAAGGGGACTCAACCACTGAACCACATCCCAAGCCTTATTTTATATTTTATTTAGAGACAGGGTTTCACTGAGTTGCTTAGCACCTCACTTTCTCTGAGACTGACTTTGAATTCTGGATCCTCTTGTCTCAGCCTCCTGAGCTGCTGGGATTACAGGCATGCACCACTGTGCCCAGCTCACCACTTTCTTATAAGGATACTTGTGATGGCATTTTGAGAGTATCAAGGTAAATCAAGTTAATCTTCCCTTCTCAAGATCCTTAGTTTAATCACACTTACAAAACTTTACCATAAAAGGTAACATACACAGATTCTAGATATAAAAGTAAATCTTTGGATGACTATTATCAAGCATAGTACAGATTGCTCATAGTATTCCTTAGTAGCTTTAAAAACTCTATGTTATCAGTAGGAAATTTCACAGGGGGTTGAGGGAGTTGAATTTTTTATGTTAACTTTGTATTAATTTTGAGCATAATTCTTTTTAAATTTTTTTATTTGTCCTTTTTATACATGATAGTAGAAATTATTTTTACATACATATATGGAATATAACTTATTCTTCTGGTTGTACATGATGTAGAATTACATTGGTTGTGTAACTATATATGCACACAGGAAAGTAATGTCCAATTCCTGCTACTATCTTTCCCATTCCCATTCCCCCTTTCTTTCCTTAACTCCCATTTGTCTAATCCAAAGTACTTCTATTCTCCCTTATCACCCTCCTTATTTTGAGTTAGCATCTGCATATCAGAGAACATTCAGCCTTTGTTTTTGGGGGGTGATTGTCTCATTTTACTTAGCATGATATTCTCCATTTCCATTCATTTACTGACAAATACCATAACTTCACTCTTCTTTATGACTTCGTAATATTCCATTGTGTATAAATACACATTTTCTTTGTCCATTCATCTTTTGAAGGTTGGTTCCATAATTTAGGTATTGTGAGTTATGCTGCTATAAACATTGATGTGGCTGTGTCACCTGTAGTATGATGATTTTAAGTCCTTTGGGTGTATGTCATAGAGTGGGATAACTGGGTCAACTGGTGATTCCATTCCAGGTTTTGTGAGGATTCTGCATACTGCCTTCCAGAGTGGTTGCACCAATTTGTTTTCGCACCAACATTGTATGAGTGTACCTTTCCCCCCACATCGTCACCAACATTTATTGTTACTTATATTCTTGATAATTGCCCTTCTGACTGGAGTGAGATGAAATCTCAGTGTAGTTTTAATTTGCATTTCTCTAACTGCTAGAGATGTTGAGCATATTTTCATATATATGTCGACCAATGTTATTTCTTCTTCTGTGAAGTGCCTATTCGGTTCCTTTACCCTTTTATTGATTGGGTTATTTGTTGTTGTTGTTGTTGTTAAGTTTTTTGGGTTCCTTATGTATCCTGGAAATTTATGTTCTCTCTGAGGTGCAGGTGACAAAGATTTTCTCCCATTCTTTAAGCTCACTCTGTTTTTGATTTTTTTCCTTTGCTGTAAGAAGCTTTTTAGTTTGATTCCATCACATTTGTTGATTCTTGATTTTACTTCTTCTGGTTTATGAGTCTTGTTAGGGAGGTCAATTTCATTTGCACATAATAAGGGGGAATGAAAGAAAGGTTGAATGTAAGAAAGAATTCAAAGAATTTTTTTTTGAGGGATGTAGATTTGGAGACATAATTGGCTTACTTTGTATATAGGACATGAATCCACACCAAGAGAAATCATTGTAAAGTTTCAGAACACTAGGGAAAAAGAGGAGGTTCTATCAGAGAGAGAGATGGGGGAAAACACATGGTCATAATATATATTTTAGCAGGAATTAAGCTGGTTTCAGATTTCTTAACAGAGGAAGGTAGAAGAGAGTGCAGGGATGCATTCCAAATGTGAAGGCAAATGATTTCCAAACTAGAGTTCAATATACAGCCAAATTTATAATACAATGTTACAGTAAAAAAAATGGACAGATGAGTTCAACATAACTTGCTTGCATGTAAATTATTACTTTTCATAAAGAAATATTATTAGGTTATCATTTACTATTACTATGTCAGACAAAGTTGCATCTTAAAGAGGGTATTCTGCGTTTCCAAAATGAGAAAATGCTAGTTTCTTTTACAGAGGTATTTGACTCTGCTACATCCCTCACCCCTCCCCATTTTCAGGGAGCTCTTAAAAACTTAATGTTTTTGTGAACCTATGTTGGGAAATGCTTTTATAGCCTATCCTAGATAACAATCATAAAGTTAAGAATTTTGTCAAATGTGTTATCTAGTATTTTTTATTTTAAAATTGAAATTTGGGGACTACATGTTCATAATATTCTGAAACTATAGTTTTCTATTTGCATTGACATCAACTTTTAATTTAATGAAATTCATATTTTCCAGATTATGGTTTAAGACACTGTTATTCTCCCCTAAAAAATCCAAATTATTATTCCTGCAAGATTGATTATTGAAGACACAATTGTTAGCACATTAATAGAATCACTGGAAACAGGGACCCAAAATAGATATATATATTCCATCCCTTTTTTTCTGAATGGATTTATCTACCCAAGAAATAAATTTCGAATATATACTATGCCCTAGGGACATAACAGAGAACAAAATGGGAAAATGTTCCCCAGAGTTTATCTTTTCTTGGGTTAATAATAGGTAACCTTTATTTAATTTGTTTAAATGCCTTTGTTTATTAATTTGTTTACTCCTGAGCAACCCAATATAACAGGTATTAATACTAATTCCACTATTCATTTGAGTAAGTTAAGGTACAACAAAACTAAAAAAATGTTTTAAATATCAAGTTTAATAAATAATAGAAGTATAATTTAAACCCATGTATATTAAAAAAATCTGCATGTTTTTCTCTTTTTAATCTGTCTTTTCTTATAAGAACCTCAACCATGAACTTAGCATGGTTGAAGAAAATATAGTCTTTCTTATAATTGAATGATGCACTTGTGCTCTGGAATTCAGGAGAACTTGGATATAAGATATAATAACTGAGCAATATGTGTGATACATTTTTTTTATGTCTCAAAGTAACATTATTGCAGATAATTGTGACCAAGGAGCATGCCTAATCTATATTTGAGTTCAGTAGCTTAGTGCAATAGGGACTTCACTTTAGTTCCAGGTTTTTCAATCAACTATGTGCTCTTAGGCAATGTGTCTAATATTTGTATATTTCAATTTTCTTACAAAATAGAATAAATTCAATGTCCCTGTTCTTAAATAATAATAGTAACAACAATAAATAATGTCTTTGAACACAGTATAATCCATACATTGTGTTTTTAACATTTTTTATTTCATTTAATCCCACAAATGGTCATATGAGGTGACTAGTCACTTTTTTCTTTTAAAATGGAAGGATTAATTGATGTGAAGAGATTAGTGAACAAGCTTATGGTCACACAGCTGGTAAGCTGCAGATCAGACTCAAATCTAGTTTTTTCTGACAACAGAGTTCATGTGTTTAATCTCTTTCCTCCCCAGAAAGGTTACTTCCTTATTAGAGAAGTTGGGATTATGTGTAAAGAATTTTAAGCTTTCCAGTTCATTAGGCCTTTCTGATATTGTTAAAGGCATTATATATCCAATTCAGAGTGTCTGAATCACTTTGTGATGATTTTATCCTACTATAAATCTCTACAGGAAACTTATGAATACAGAGAAAAACAAGAAGCTTTTTTATCGGGCAAAGATTAACATAGTTTTTGATTTTAAGGATTATTTTTCTCTTCCCTTTTTTTCTCTTTAATATAAGCAATTGAGCAGGTTGTTTTAAAAAGCTTACAAGTCAAACTACTACACCTTTCATGTAAGTGAGGGGATAATTTAAGAAGAGTTAAGTAAGCTATATATTAAAAAAAAACATGCTGCATTTAGGTTGAATAATCCAGTCCATGCTAGTTTGGATAATTATGAAAGAGGAAGTATTTAAAAGCAGATTCATAGCTAAATTCCCATTAGAAATCTTCACATTTGGGGCTTAATTATAAGAATTTATTTCTTCATAGGAAGATCTCCTATTCTAAAAGATAGAGAAAAAGATTGTTTATTTAGGATCTCTTATGTGCCAGTAATTGTGTGGCTAGAACTTGCATAAATAATTTTATTTAATATTTTCAGAATCTTTACTGCATACTATGTTATCCTGAACTTACTGCCAAGGAAGGTTGAGACATACAAAGCTTAAAATGTCTTGATCAAATTTGTATACCTACTAAGTAGTAGAACTGATATTGAAATGTAGGTCATTTTTTTTAATCCCCAATACATCAACTTTTCATTTTATTTAACTATTCCTCAAGAAAATGCATTGATATAATAGTTGTAATTAGAAAATTATTACGGTTTTGCTGAATAGTGAAATTGTAACACTAAACAAATGCAGAACTGGAAGGTTCTTTATTGCATCACAGGATATTCATTTGATATATTTCACCTTTAATATTATTATGTCTAGTTTGTTGATAAAAATCATTTTTAAACTTGATAACAGTAATATTCTTGTCATTACTGTCTTGACTAAATGTCCTTGTAGAAACAATTCTATACATATATGGATGTTTCTACCATGAACTAGCTGGAAATGTCTTTCTTCTTTAGCTTCTTTAGTCAGTTCAACAAATATACTGCATTGTTTGCTGGTCATTTGGAATTTTATCTATGGATATATTACTTGAAAGCCTTATGATGTCATCAATAGATATTCAAATAGTTGTTAATTTCTGTTTCATTCTACTATCTTTCCTATCCCCACATCCCCTCCCCTTCCCTTCTATCACTTCCCTCTACCTAATCTAAGATAATGCTATTCTACCTTAGAGCCCTCCACTTTATTGTGAATTAGCATGCACATGTTATAAAAAACATTCGGCCTTTGGTTTTGTGGGATTGGCTTATTTCATTTAGCATGATATTCTCCAGTTCCAACCATTTATTGGCAAATGCCATAATTTTACTCTTCTTTAAAGCTGAGTAATATTTCATTGAATATTTACCACATTAATTATCCAGTCATCTATTGAGGGACAACTAAGTTGGTTCCATAGTTTATCTATTGTAAATTGAGCTTCAATAAACATTGATGTGGCTGTGTCACTATAGTATGCTGATTTTAAGTCCTTTGGGTATAAAGCAAGGAGCAGGAAAGCTTGGTCAAATGGTGCTTCTCTCCCCAATTTTCTGAGGAATCTCCATAATGCTTTCCATAGTGGTTGCACCAATTTTCAGTCCCACCAGCAATGTATAAGTACACTTTTTTCACATATCATCACCAACATTTATCGTTGCCTATATTCTTGATGATTGTCATTCTGACAGGAGTGAGATGCAATCTCAGAGTAGTTTTGATTTGCATTTATCTAATTGCTATAGATGTTGAACAATTTTTTCATATATTTCTCTCTCATCATACATTCCCAAAGAGAAATACAAGATTTTCTTAGTTTCTGAAAATCTTTTCTTTTGATTGAAACATAATGAAGTTGACTACAATGATAGCAACAATGTAATATTCAAAGAAATACAGGCTGTTTTTTAAGCATGTGCTTTTATGTCTCTGGGTAGCCATCTGTATGTTAAGAGTCAGGAGATTCCATTTTTGTCCAGTACTCAAAAATTATCTCCTGAAGAGATATCAGAATAAGAAGTAACACTTGATCTTTCCCTTTAGGTCAGTTAAGACTTTAATTTTATCTTTGCAACATTCTGAAGTTTGGAACCTAGCTTTAATTTTACTAAGCACCTTAGGTAGCATCTCTTGGTAGTATTTTATCTCTATAGAAAAACTTCATCAACCAAAGATGTTAAACAACAAATATATATGCTCGGTTAAGAAATTTAAAGGCATTTTAATCCAAGTGATGGCAGTTTTAAATTCTTTCCAAAATAAGAAAGTGACAAATAATAAAAGCCTTACGTGTACAAATAGCTGGTAAGCTGTTATCTCCTATTATGACCTTAAGAAATTCACCACAATTTAAGTCCCAGAGTAAACAGAACCAGAAAGATTTAAAGAAGGACAAAATTGTCAAAGTTCTTGGACACAGGTGGACTGATGAAGAATGTAAACTGTACCCTATTTATTGCAGGGACCTTAAAAGGAGTTGGGCTCAAATGAAACAACAAAAGGACTATCAAGCATGGAAAACTCATTTTTTACTAGTTACAAATTAGTTTCTTTCATTATTGGATATTCTAAGAATACTTTCCTGAAAATGTGAAGAATAGCATTTAAAATATTATTAGCAGCTTTCAAAATCAGTATACTCACTTGCTTTGTAAATGCTACTTTATTTTAGTTCTGATTTTAACATCCTTCAAATGCATGAACCATGCTATTGTAGTCCAAATTTTTGCCTCTCAAAATATATGTGAACTGCTTATATTTAATAGCAGACTTTTTCTTTCCATTTCATCACCACATCATTCATAACTTGCAATGTTTTATTTTTGTTGTAGCAGTTCTTTCAAAGTTTTTTCTGCCAATCACTTTATATTCATGAGGAAAAGGAAACAATATGTAAATTTGCCATGGAATATCATGGAAAAAGCCATTACAGTGTAGCAAGGCAAAGGAGGTGTCTTATGATTACATTTTAAGTTTGTTAAAAGAAAACAGTGGCTAAGGTTTCAGGACAATTCAACTAATCATATAAGGTAATTTTTAAAAATAAATGTTTTACTCACACAACAATGGAGAAAATACAATTACATTAACCAATTATAATATATTTAATGTTAGTTGCTGATTTAAATATTCATGATTTAAAGAATAATGTGTTTCCAAAAATGGGTAAACCATTCCAAAATTCTTTGCGGTTCTAAAGTAAATATAATGATGAAGCTGAATCCTCTGAAGTCTGAAGTGTATAATTAGAGTTTAAGAAAGTATATATAATGAATTGTACAAGTGTTTCTGGTTATAAACTAACAATGGACTAATGCAGCACCTTATGTATAACATTGCTTTTATTTTTAAATATTATAAAGCACTCTACACATATTCTCACCAATCCTTATAATGTTAAAGTGATCTCTGGCAATTTAAAAAAGCTGAATGAATAAAAAAGTCATACTTTTGATTTTTTTACAGTAATGTTCTTTCTTGTGGGTAAAAAAAATAATAAGATCTACACATTTTGAAGCACCCCATGCTGCTTTTTTAACAAGATATTGTATGATTTCTTGGAAAACTTGTCATTATGATCAAAAGGATAGACTGGGGCTTTTATCAAGACTGTACCATTAGCAGCCTGATTTATGTAAATGGGTTCATAAATAAAACACTAGGGAAAAAGAGAAGAACAAAGGGAAAAGAGGAGTGAACACAGATGAATAGAAAAACTCAGGGAAAGGCAGAATCATGTTAGTGAAACATTGATCACATATTCATATCACTCTTCATCATACACATTTGAAAGTTGTCATTTTGCTAAAACCAAACAAAAAACAAAAATATTTATTTTCCAATAAATTTTAATGCATATAATCCAAACAAACAATTTTAGGCAGCTTTAGGTTTCAAGTTAAAATCAAGACACTTATTCTTTCTAAAAGTCTTGTATTTTTGTTTTATTCAAGAGTAAACAATACAAGATGAATGAATAAATTAGTTCAAAACTTCTGCATCTTAGGACATAATATAAAACTATTTTTAAAAGTTGTGTATCTGGCTATATTTTTCACATACACATGGAATGTGATGGTAAAGTCTCCTCTAAGTCTTCATAGTTTATTCGTGAATAGATGACACAATTATCTTCATATTCTTTTTTATTTATATATTATATCCCCTTTTTATTTTGAGATCACAATGATCTTTACAAAAAAGAGATCTTTTGAACACAACTGAAGTCTAGCCTATTTTGGAGCCATTCTAACATGGATTAAAGTGAGGCAGCACCTAATCTCAGGTAAGGCATGGCTCTTGAGAAATAATACAATACAACATTACATCTGAAACAAGAATAAAACAAAGGCTAAGATAAAATGCTTCCATATTTTACAGTGTAACCTTGAAACAGATCAGGCTATTCTTATTACTTTCCAAAAATACATTTAAATTTCTATTCCAGTGTGAAGAGTAACACAAAATTGTATATAAATCTTATTGACAACAGTTATTTTATCCAGGTATAAAATATCAAATGTCATTTATAAATACCAACCAAATTTGTTATTTCTATACAAATTAGAGACTATTGCTACAGATAATTTTAGTTTTGAGAACATCATCTTGGTAACGTGCTCTCCCCTAAGCTTTACATTTAACCAAGTTTAACTTTTAAAGTATAAGTTAGAACCCATAGTGAATAGTAACAATAACCACAGGTCTGCATGGGTTATCAGTACAAGCAAAAATCAAAGGGTAGCCTTAAGTTCATCAATGTTAGGAAGATTTGTAGATCTATGAAATCAGACTCAAATTAACTCAGGACAAATTTTCAACTCTTGTGATCATTATTATAGGCACCACCACACAAGTACCCTTCCGTTATTGCCTCCAGCTTTACTTACTTTAGTAAGGCTGATATAAATGTGTATCTTAAATTGCATTAAAAAACATTGGTTTTCTTTTTTAAATATCTATGTAGGATTGTGCTTTTAGGCTATACCCTCCGGCAAGATATTTAAGAACAAGTTGGTCAAAATTGACCTTGTTCTTTTCTATCCTTAAAAGTCAGGTGAGTTCCTCAGAGATCACTTTTGGGGACATGAGTGAAGCCTTTAGCTCTCCTCTACCAGTGGTGCCACTTACCAGGATGGTTTGAGGTCTGGCTGACCATATGTGGCTTCTCTTGGAGGCATCAGGAACATTTTCCTCTCCAGTGATCCTCCTTTTTGCAGAATATGCACTGGTTGGCTTCCTGTTCTCTAAGATCTTCTTGATCTGCCTAATCAGCAGATTGGGCGACTCACCAAAGTTTCAAGGCCCAGAGAGGGTTCCCAACATTCTCTAGACCTTGGCTGTCCTTACAGAGCAAGGGCCAAAATGTTAGCAGCTTTTTCCTTGGTCCTTTTACTTACTTGACTTTTGTCTCCAAGTTTTTGGTTTTAAACACTCAGCAAGCCAGTTTCACCAGTCTTAAAGAGGAAGTAACATGTTACAACTTCAATGCTATAGTTTTGCAGATAATTCTTTCATTTAATTGAGGTCAGAATTAGTACTGAAAGTCAGCATTATATAGTATCTGCACTGTTGCTGATGGCTTATTATCTTAAATTAACCCAGGTTGATTTTTTTGAAGCAGTACTCTGCAAAATACTAACAAGGAAAATACTTTACAAGGAAAATACAAAATGAAATTAGCAGAGCAAAATATATTCAGTTTGGTTAATAGCTATGAACCAAGAAAAAGACTTTTATAATCTTAGACCTTTACTTAGTTACATATAATATTCCCTATTTGAGATCACAGGAACATTTACAACAAAATCAGTCTTCTTAACACAACTTTAAATGAGCTGAAGTCTCTCCTATTTTTGAGCCATTCTCACATGGAGTAAAGTGAGAGGCAGAGCCTTATTTCAGGTAAGGTGGGGTTCCTCACAAATAGCACAATACAAAATTACATCTGAAACATGAATCAAAGAAAGGTTAAGAGAGCTTTTAACTTTCCTTTTGTGGAAGAAGTGACAGAATGCTTCCATGTTTTACAGTGTCACCTTAAATAGATCAGGATCTCCTTATTATCTTCCAAAACTGCATTTAAATCAATTTCTAGTGTGAAGAGAAACACAAAATTGTATTTATAACTTATTGACAACAGTATACTTTATCCAGCCACAAAATATCAAATGACATGAATAAATTTTAAAAATGTTATTTTTATACAAATCGGACACTTTTCCTACACAGCAACTTGGCAAAATGCTCTCCTAAGTTTTATATTTAACTAAGTTGAAATTTTAAAGTACAGTTTAGAATCCACACTTTATGGTGATAATAATCACAGGTCTGCACAGATTAACAAATGGTAGCCTTAAATCTCTTATACATTTAGGAAACACTGTTAATCATCAGAAATTGACTTAGTTAAAGCAAACAGATATAAGACAGGTCTTCAAATGACAGTGTGTCCCTTCTATGTCGGATATAAAGTATAAAATAGAGCACTTATTGGTTATCTTGCCAGTAAACTTACATAAACTTTAATTTTTTAAACTTTTACATAACACTTAGACAAAGCTTAGAAAGAGTTCTTAGATGTGTATGTATCCCTAGTCTCATAGGGTATCAACTATATTGTTTGTTTAACCAGTTACAAAATACTCATTTAAGGCTTTAAAACAGGTACAAACCCTAATTGTTTATGACTTAGTTTCCCCAAGTAATAAAACCTAACAAATGCAAGAAAATTATCCCAATAGATAAGAGCAGATTAGTGTTTCAGACTTTGCTTCATATCAGTACATTAAAGTTCAAATTACTTTAACTGACTGTGCTAATTATATCCAATTTAATCACAAATACAAACTTTTGAGATTTACCTTCCACAAACTTTCTGTGACATAGACATTCACAACTTTACATTCTTAGTTTTGTCCTCTTTAATCTTGGAATTTAGCCCAAGAATATTACTTTACCAGACAAAATACTTTCTCATCCAGAAACATTTTTTTTACCTTTTGATTTTCCATACTAAAGCATATTTCCATATCTACAACTTTCTTTTATCTTTTCTAGATTTGGACCCTTTCGTAAATTAATATTCTGACATAGTCCTTATTAATGTCATTCATGCATTTAATTTACACAACAAATTTTATCCTAGGAGAGGGCTGGACAATCCAGAATATATTTAAAAGAACTGTGCCTCAATCTTTTTCTCCCAGATTTCATTCAAGGGATTGAAGCATAGGATATTTTTGAGGCTGACCTATCTCCATATCACTGTCACAATGCCATCAACTTTAAGTGAATTCACCATTGTCAAGTGTACCCAGAGAATCATTTTGGGCCTTTTCCTTATACTAAGCATATTGATATGCAATGGAGGAAGCCCTTTCCACCCCTTTATTTAGGTTTTTTTGAGATCCCTTTGCAGAGGCTGCCTACAAAACACAGGTTGGCCTTAGTTTATGTCTTTTTCTTTTCTGGGTACAGATATTTATCCTGCCAGTCTCCCCAGACATTTAGTTTGATGGGATACTATTATAGTAAAAATTTCCTTGCCCCAGTGATAAATATCCCCTGGCCAAATGGGGTCTTCTGTTAGATCTTAAAAGTGAAAATAATTTCTGTGCCATGGTCATAAACTAAGAATGCTAAAACAAACTGCCTCAGCCTCTACCCCTCCCCCACAGGTGCAAAAGGGTCTGAAAGGCAGGGCAGAGGCCAGGTTGGTTCTCTTTGGCCATTTTTTATACAGCCCAGGCAGCTTTTCTGAGATTCTGGGGCTGCCTGGGGACAGGCTGAGAAAGAGTGCTAAAAGTACCAGCACTGGGATAAAAGATTTAAATCTTTTTAACCCTTTGTTCTGGTGTCCTGCTATCTTGCACACCAAAAGCAGTGCCTTTTGGCACCTTCAATTTAGTTCCTGACAGTTAAGACCCTTTATCATGTGACTGCATAAATGCCTGTACATACAAAATCTCTTTCATATATTTATCCCTGACAGATCAATTTAAAGATTGTATAATAATTATTAAAAAAATAAAACTCTTCAAAGGCCAGATTATGTTACAGGAAACCATCTTCCTCTTAAACAGGCTTATACCTGTAGGTGGCCCATTCAGCCAATACCTGTAAAATCAATATAACAGGGCCCATGTCTTAAAGGGCCACTAACAGCCAAAAATAAAAATAAAAAACAGACAGAGCTGCATGTACAAATTTCTCCCACTTACTTTGCCTCCAACAGACCAACTCCAACTGCAAGATTGTACAATAGTCTAGAAAGCTACTTAAAAGCTGGATTGTTACAGTAAAACATTATCTTAATTATCTTAGAGAGACTTATACCTATATGTGGCCCTTTCTTCAACTCACTTTACCTCTGACAGATCAACTCCAATTGGAAGATTGTACAAAAAGAAACAGAAGGCTGGCATTATAGTTTAGCAGTAGAGCGCTTGCTTTGCACATGTGCGGAGTTCGATCCTCAGCACCACATAAAAATAAAAAAAATAAATGAAGTAAAGATATTATGTCCATCTTAAAAAACAGAGAGAGAGAAAAAAAAAAAAAACAGAGAGGAGCCCCCAACCATGGCCATTAGATGGGAACCTTTAAATTGACCCACCGAGATCTTTCTCAATTAGCTACATTTGGAATCAATGCAGTACTGGATGTCTTAAAAGGGGAAGTAGCAGATACAAACAAAACAGACAAGCACAGGGAATTCCCAAACCATGGCCAAAATACAGGAGCCTTTTTAAAACAGACAGAACAGATTAGGGAAAACCCCAACTTCCCAACTTCCATTTAACTATGACTTCCATACCAGCAGCACCATGGAAGTCCCCACAAAGATTGAACAGATGTTCCCACAAAGGGGAAACACATGTGTAGAATCAAGGGTCTTGGTGTGCACACCAGGGGAGCTTACCTAAAGGCCAAAATTGTCAAATTTTGCTGACGTTCAGTTTCCTTTTTGTCAAAGTAGTTCAACTGATGGAGCAATTTGTGCAGTTCAGGGAGAGAAGGGCAGAGCTCCCTGAAGCAAAAGAACTTTGGCAGTTGCTGGGATGATCACTCAAGTCCCTCCCTTCACTCACAGGAACAGCTCCTCTTGTTTATCCCAGTCAAACTCACGTGGTCTCAGTCTCCCAATTTCTCCAGCAGTCAGTTCTCAACAAATTCACCAGTCACTTTGTATCCTCAGAATGGTAGTGGGGATCCCTTGGAGTACCAGACCTGCCCAGGAAACCTGGAGCAGTTGCTGTTCTGGGTTCCCATCTGGGGTGCCAATTTTTTTTTTTTTCCAAAGGCTAGGTCCTTGTCCTGGATGTCAATTTAATAACAAGGACACAGTTTTGAGAAAAAGGAAAAAGATGGTTTATTGCTTTGCTAGCAAAGACAGAAACACAGGGGATTCCTGTCCCAAAGGCTATGATTCTGCCCATTAGCAGGAACAGGGGGTTTTAAAGAAGTGATTCATAGAAAATGAAATTAGGAAGGAGAGATCAGGAAAAAGAAGATCAGGAAAAGAAGGTCAGGAAGGGAGATACGGAGAAGAAGTTTGTGAAGAACAAAAAAACATGTAAGGTTTAAAGCCACAAGGGTTATAGTCAAAGCATCAAGTGAGTCCCTGTTACACTGTGACTTACTTAGACATGAACAACGTGTTTACATCCTTCTATTTGATCTTGGATTTAGCGCAAGAATATTACTTTACCAGACAAAATACTTTCTCATCCAGAAACATTTCTTTTATCTTCTAATTTTCTGTACTAAAATATATTTCCATACCTATCACTTTCTTTTATCTTTTCTAGTTTTGGACTCTTTATTAAACTCATATTCTGAAACAATTCTTATGAATGTTATCTGTGCATTTAATTTACACAATAATTTTCTTCCTGTTGCTGAAAGCTCGCCCTTTTCCCCAATGCCAATCCAATAATGAGAAAAAGGAAAAAGACATTTTATTGCTTTACTAGCAAAGGAGAAACACTGGGGACTCCTGTCCCAGTGGCTGTGATTCTACCCATCAGAAGGAACAGGAAGCTTTTATTTTATTTTATCTTATTTTATTTTTCAATTGTAGTTGCACTCAATACCTTTATTTTATTGGTTTATATGTGGTGCTGAGGATCCAACTCAGGGCTCTGCAGGTGCTAGGCAAGTGCTCTACTGCTGAGCCACAACCCCAGCCCACTCTCCCGCAACAGGAAGCTTTTAAAGAGGTGATTCAAAGGCTACATTCTATTTGTTCTCTATTGTACTTCACTTGTTTATTTGGGAGATAATCATTTCTGAGGTTTTCTGGTACCATCCCCAAAGTCTGGATTACTTTGTTCTTATGGTGGGTGTGTACCCAAGGACAGATAACTCTGCCTAGGTAGGGAAAGAAAGGTAACACTGTTAGGGAGGAGGAGAGATTAGGGAGGAGCAGTGAGAAAGGAAGAGAAAGAAACATATCTATTTTAAAAATAAGTTTCAGTGGAAGAACAGCAAGGGCTTTATTTAAAGTATAAAGTGGACCACTGTTACAATCCCAGGAGAGGAATTGGACAATCTGGCACACATGAAAACTGTGCCTAAATCTTTTTTTTTCTGCCAGGTTGCATTCAAGGGGTTGGAGCACAGGATATTTTTGAGGCTGACCTGTCTCCCTATCATTATCAAAATGACATTAACTTTAGGTGAGTTCCCCATTGTCAGTTGTAACCAGAGGCTTCTTTGGGGCCATTTTATTATACTGGGTATATCAATATGCAATTCCATCCTTTAAATAATTTTTAGTTGTAGATGAACACAATATCTTTATATTTTTATTTATTTATTTTTATGTGGTACTAAGGATCAAACTCAGTGCCTCACACATGTGTGGCAAATGCTCTACCCCTGAGCCACAACCCCAGCCCTCCATCCTTTTCTTTAGGCTTCCTTGAAGACCCCTTTGCAGAGGTTACCTACCAAACATGGATTGGCCTCAGTTTCTTTCTCTTCCTTGTAAGGGGGCAGCTATTTGTCCTTCCAGTCTCTCAATACATTGAGTTTGATGGGATAGTGTTATAACAAGAATTGATTTCCCCGAGTCATGGATATCTCCTGGCCAAATGGAGTATCCTGTCAGATCTTAAAAGGGGAGACTATTCCTGTCTCCAGGTCATAAACTGAGAGTGCTGGAACCTACTGCCTCATTCTTTGTGGCCAGCAGCTTCCACCCTCCATGGGCAAAAAAGGCTGGAAGTCAGGGCAGAGATCAACTTCTCTTTGGTCATTTTTCTACAGCACATGAAGATTTTCTGGGATTTTTTTTCATCATTTTAGGGCTGGTGTCCTTGAGGCTCAGTGAGATGATCCGCAGCTGCCTGATGTCAGGCTGAGAAATAGTGCAGGGAATGCTAGCACTGGGTTGAAAGGATTTAAATCTTTTTAACCCTTTCTTCTGGTGTCCTGCTATTCTTGCACACCAGAGACAATGACTTTTGGCCCTTTCAACTTAGTTTCTGACTGTTCAGATCCTTATTATGAAACTGCATAAATGCTTATATATGCAGAATCTCTCATATCCTTTACCACTGACAGACCAACTTCAACTTCAAGATTGTATAACAATCCAGAAAAAAACTTTTAAAGACAGGTTGTTTTACAGTAAACCATCTTTCTCTTATGCTTATAAAGTAAGTTGAAGAAAGGGCTAAGGGGGAGCAAAAGGACAGTCAGTGTAGGCAATGAATGATTGGGTCATTCAAAAGGAGATAAATAAATAATAATAAATAACAATAAATGCTAATACTTCCAAAGCACTTCTCTCTCTTCACCTGTTGCCAAGGTTACCTGCCTCTGGAAAATTGTTCCTCTCAACAAGGTGTTAATGAGTGTGGTGGGGTGGGGGCACTGCCTTCCTGCCTATATCCTGGGCAGCTGCTTTCTAGCCCTTGGATCATTCCATCTTTTGGTCACTTGTCACCTAGGCAGAATGGGTGGAGGGGCTCAAGAACAAAGGAAATTTGAAATCTATAAAAGGGGAAAGACACCCCACTACCTTGGGCACCAAACTGGACCCCCTCCATTGCAGAGGAGCCTGCCCCCATCCTTCTCTCTCTCTCTCTGTTCTATCCTTTAAATAAAAGTTTTGCTCTTGCCTTGGCATTTCTACGGTATTCAATCTTCAATTCCAGGGGAATAAGATTTATCCCTGATTCTCATCACTGGTACCAGGGGCACATATATGTATAAGCCTAAGATAATGTTGTACTGTAAAGATATGGCTTTGGGATAACTTTCTGGATTATGATACAATCTTGTGGTTGGGGTTAGTAGGTCAATGGTAAAGTAAGTGTAAGAAATTTGTATGTGCATGTCTGTCTATTTTAAAGTTTCCCATCTGTCAATCCTGATTTCAGTGATCCTCTCTTGTCTGTTTTTTTTTCTTTTCTTTTTTCTTTCTTTCTTTCTTTCTTTCTTTTTTTTTTTTTTTTTGTGTGTGTGTTACTGGCCCTTTAAGACATGAACCCTGCTACGTTGATCTTATAGGTAGTCACTTGAGCAGAAATATCTTGGCTGAATGGGCCACCTATATAGGTATAAGCCTGTCTAAGAGAAAGGTGGTTTAACATAACATAGTTATCTTCATATTCTACTATTTAGAAAAAACTTTAACAATAAGAAGGTATGTAATTTTCTCAGAATGCTACCTTTCCTAGAAGAATATGACTAAACTCCCATTTTATATTTAGACAATAAATACTTCTTGGAAATTAAAAAAAATAAGAAAGTTTTTGTAGTTCACTCCACATAGTATTTTAATTTTAAATTAAATAATTACAAATCAATACAAAACTTCTTAAATCACTTCACACACACTTTGTGCTTGTGTGTGTATAATCACAGAAGTGAAACTATGTGCACTATAGTATTGAATTTTATTACTTTAGTACTTTACATTTATGGTTATTTTTAGGGACTTTGTTTATGATGACTAACAAAATGTGTGATTTATTATATAACAAGTGAATAATACCAGGAAACAGACTCAATTTCTTTTCCTCCCTTAAAATTTGCCATGCGAATATTAGTTAAACTTTATTATAAATGCACAATAATTGTTTGATATACTAGGCATACATACATATTTCACTAGTATAATATTCATGCATGAAATTACTGAATACATAAAATACTAGTGTTTACATTTTTAATGCATATAAATTCCTGCCCTGATATTTGTGCTTTAATCTCTACCTGGGTAGTATTCCTCCTGAGACACAGGGTATGACCATGTTCAGCCTTACTGGCTAATGCCAAACTATTGTAACATATACCTGTATCATCACCATCATTCTCCAAGATTTTCTTTGTATCCACATTTTCTCCAAATGCTTTGTATTGTGAAGTTTTGTATTATTACAAATATATTTGTCATAAACATTTTATCTTATATTCTTACCTTGTTTCTCCTTTTCCTAATAAAATTGAGTTTTGTGTACATTGTCAATTCTCATTTTTTTTTAAATTCAATGATGTCTTATGTCCCTTTTTTTACATTAAATCAAATGTCATGAATTTGTAGCAGGATTTTTGTGTTCTACCTATTCTGGATACTAATCCTTTTTGTTTGTTTGTTTTGTTTATATTGTTACAAATATCTTTTTTCTATATATTGGTTGTCATTTTGCTTTTTCTGACTGTCTTTTGATGAACAAAACTAGTCAAATATGGGGCATACAAATTTATTTTTTCATTTTTACAGTTAGTACTTTTTATTTTCTTAAGAAATCCTTCATATACTAATAGTTAAAAATATTGCTTTATATTACTTTTTAAAAGTTTACAATTTTGCTTTTATTTCAAAGTTTTTAACTTTTCTGGATTGAATGGTGTGGAATAGAAATGCACATATATATCTTCCACATAGATGACCAATTTTAACAGCATAATCTTTTGACCAGTCCCTGTTTTTCAGTACCACTTCTGTCACATAGTAATGATCTATAAATATTTTGTTAGTCTTGTATATAGAAGGTCATAATACCACACATTATTTTATTTTAATTGAAAAACAATAACTTTATATATTTATTCAGTGCAATATAAAATTTTGATTCATATATACATTGTGGAATGATCAGATATAGCTAATAAATGTATTCATCATCTAAATTATTTTTCTTTGTGGTGACAATATTTTCCATTCTTCAGCAACTTTGAAATATACCAATACATTATTTTTAACTATAGTCACCATGTTGTACAATAAATCACTAAAATATGCTTCTGTTATCTAATTGAAACTTTGTACCCTTTACCCAATATCTGTTCTTTTGCTCATCTAGCACCTCAGCTTCTGATAATAACCAGTCTATTTTTGGCTTCTGTGAGTTCAATTGTTTAGATTCCACATATAAATGACACCATGAAACATTTGTCCTTCTGTGTCTGACTTATCTCACTCCATATAATATTCTCTAGCTTCTCACATGTTGTCACAAATAACAAAGGAGTTCCTTCATTTTAAAGGTCATATAGGTGTTCCACATTGTGTGAATGTTTGTGTGTGTATTCCTTATCCATTAGTCTGTTGGTGAACACAGCTTGTTCCCATATCTTGCTATGAACATGGGAGTACAGATGTCTCTGATATTAATTTCAATTTCTTTGAATTATACCCAAAATGAGAATGGTGAATCATACAATAGGTCTATTTTAAGTTTTTGAGGAAACCCCATAATATTTTCCCTTTGGGCTGTACTAATTTATGTTCCCATCAACAGTGTAAAAGGGTTATTTTTTTCATGTCTTTCCCAACACCTGTTATCATTCATAGTTTCAATAATAGCCATTCTTATTGGTGTGAGGTGATATCTTATTATGCTTTGCATTTATCTAATGATTAGTGATGTTGAAATTTTTTTCATATATATATATTTGCTCATTTGTATGTCATCTTTGGAAAAATCACTGTTAAGGTCTTTGCCCATTTTTAAATGGGTTATTTACTTGAGTTATATAATTTGGATATTAGCAGTTTGTCAGATATATGGTTTGCAAGTATTTTCTCCTAAGCTATGGGTTGATTAGAAATGTTGAAGAATTTTTTCATACACTTACTGGCCATTTTAATGTTTTTCTTTTGAGTGATGTTTATTCAGGCCATTTGCCTATTTTAAAGTTTAATTTAATTTTTTGCATGTGCATAAATGTTTTTCCTATTAAGTTTAATTAAGAAATTGTCTTTTCCCCATTGAGTGTTTTTGCTTACTTTATTGAATATCAACTGGTCAGAAATGTATGGGTGTATTTCTGGGACTTATATTTTGTTCTCTTGCTCTAATTACCTGTTTTTATGTTAGTCCAATACTATTTTACTTATTATAGCTTTGCAATATATTTTGATATTAGGTAATGTGATGCTTCCAGCTTTTTTAAATTTATCTGTTTGTTTTGCTCAAAATTGTATTGACTTTTTTGGGTTCTTTTGTGTTTCCATAAAGACTCTAGGATAGTTATTTTTTTCTATTTTCATGAAAAATGAAATCAGACTTTTTATGTAGATTACATTGAATTTATAGATTGCTTTGAGTAGTATTTACATTTTAGCCTAATACTTCTTCCAATCTGTAAGAATGAGGTATTTTTGCATTTGTTTGTGTTGTCTGAAATTTCCTTCAATAGTGCTTTAAAGCTTTCAGAATACAGGTATTTCATTTTCTTGGTTAAATTTACACTTAAGTATTTTATATTATGTTATTGTAAATAGGACTATCATTTTTTAATTTCTTTTTTGGTTCGTTTGTTTTTAGGGTGTAGAAGTAGTACTGACTGATTTTGTATGCTGATTTTATATCCTACAAATTACTCAAATTACTGAATTCATTTATCAGCTTTAAGATTTTTGGTGGAGTTTTTAGGGTTTTCTACATATAAGATCATGTGGTCTGAAGAGACTATTTAATTTCTTCCTTTCTACTATGTATATCATTTTATTTCTTTTTCTTGCTTAATTCCTCTGGCTAAGACTTCGTATAGTACATTGAATAGAAGGGGCAAAATTGGACATACTTCTCATATTCCTAATCATGAAAAGAAACTTCTCACCATTGAATGTATTCTTAGCTGTGGCCTTGTCATATGGGTACCTTGTTCTGTTGAGGTACATTTATTTTCCAGTTTTTATCTTAAAGGAATGTTGAATTTTATCAAATGCTTTTTGTGCCTATTTTGAAATAATCACGTGTGCTATGTCCTTCATTTTGTTAATATAGTGTATCACATTTATTGTTGTATATATGTTGAATGATTCTTACATATCAGAGATAAACCCAACTTGATCATGGTGACTGACCCTTTTACCTTGCTGTCAAATTTGAGTTTGCTAGTATTGTGTTGAGGATTTTTGGATATATGTCCTTCAGAGATATTGTCCTCTAATTTCTTTTCTTGTAGCATCCTTCTTTGATTAGTCAGCATATCCTGAGTATTTCATATAAATCAAATCATAAATGTGTGACTCATTTAGTCTGATTTCTTTTTTATTATATCCATCTTAGTGGATATAAAGTGATATTGCAATTTTTATTTGCATTTGCATTTCACTAATGATTGTGAACATTTTTTAAATATAATTGTCAACCACTTAACTTTGTTCTTTGGAGACATGTTGTATGATGTAACCTTGAGAAAATTCAATGGGATTTGGGAAAAATGTGCATCATCTTATTAAGTATAGTATTGCGTAGAAATTGTATTTCCCCCTTTTACAGTATTGGATTTTTTTGTTGTGTTTTAGCTATCAGTCTATGTTTGTTTATTGATTTTTCTGAATTAATGCAGTTATGTCTTTATTTTTTCTCATATGAAGCCATAAGAATCTATCCCCAGTTTGCTTCATGATTATCAAATATTTGGACAAAAGTTTCTTTAATCACCTGGAAACAAATTCTTAATCTTTATGGAAAGATTTTTTGGGTTGCCTTTACTCTCATCCAGGCAGTTGACAACACTAAGACTTGTTTCAGTTTGAGCAGAACATCAAAGTCAGCAACAAGTGAGAGTTTAGGGTCTTCTCATGTATTTCTTGAGCATGTGAACAGCACTTGGAATGCACACTGTCCTGTACTTTTCTGTAGCCCTTAGATTCCAAGGAATATATTGGAGATTTTCAAAACTACCTATGGAGAATGTGTTCTCCAGCTTTTCCTTTTATTTTTTTTTAATTATCGTTTGCCCCAACTGTCAATTCCAGCCTCATGCAGCCACAAAGTTATTGTAATATTTGTAACAATTTTTTTTAGCTTTATATGAGTTCCTAGTCAGTGTAAAATACAGACAGCCTCTCAGGCGACATGCTCCAATGAACAGCTCAACAGGTCATATAATGAAAATTATTTGGATATGAGATTTCAATTAGTTCTAGTCAATTCTGTTTCCTCTAGTGATCTGTAAGTTGCTGGTTGTCACTCCAAGTGTGAACTATTACCTCTTAAAGCCACTATGAACATGAAGTTGGAGGCAACTTAAAAATGCCACAAAGCTAAGTATTCTTACACATTTTTCTTGAAAAAAAATTCTTTCTGGATTACAATAATGCTTTGATTAATTTCCAAAGTTCTGAAAAAAAGTTGATTTGAAACAATTTTTGTGAGCTTTCTTATTGCTTTAAAGTTGAGAGTATTTTTGAAGAGTCTTATTCTGAAAATTTTGCTGGCATCACTGGTCTCCTATATTTTTATTTATGGAAGATTGGACATAAAATGAAGAGTTTTAACTGTATAAGCCTATGAATTTTGACAAATGTGTGGACTTGGAATCCCTAACAATATCATGATATGGAACATTTCTATCCAAATATTGATTTATGTGTCTATGTGTTCTATAAGTTATTGAAAAAAAAACCACTGAAATCTTCAAATGTAATTGGGCATTTTCTGTTTCTCCTTTTTGATATATACATTTTGGCTTCATTTATTTTGACCCTGTTACAAGGTAAATATACAATTAGAATTATTGTATTTTGTTGAAGACTTTGTTTATTATGAAATATCCTCCTTTATCCTTGGTTGTACTACTTTTTCTGAGTCTATTTGATCGAAAGTTAATGTAGCTACTTCATCATATTTTTGAATACTGTTTGCATGGTACATCTTTTTCATCCTTTTTTATGATAAAAGTATATTTTATTTATTTATTTTTATTGCTTCATTTTATGCATAACAGTAGAATCCATTTTGTATAATTATATAAGCATGGAATCTGTCTTATTCTAGTTAGGAAACCATTTTTTAACAAATATTTTTAGTGTTGGACCTTTATTTTATTTATTTATATGTGGTGCTGAGAATCAAACCTAGTGCCTTACCCATACCAGGCAAGCACTCTTCCACTGAGCCACTCCAGCCCCAGGAAACCATTTTTGTTTATGTACATGAAGATGAGATTCACTGTGGTATATTCATATTGTACATAGGAAAATTATGTCAGATTCATTCCACTGTCTTTTCTTTTCTTATCCTCCCTCCCTTCCCTTCATCATCCTTTTTCACATTATTAATTACTGAATTTATGTTAAAATGTTTAGTGAAGTGTTTGAACCATGTGTATTTATAGTAGCTATTGATATATTTGAGTTGAATGTACTATCCTTATTGTCTGTTTGTTATATCTGATTCATTTTCTTCTTTTCTGTCTTCATTTGGTTTCAGAATTTTTCTGAATGTAATTCCCCCACATTATGAGTATTTAGAAATACTCATTTTTTTTTTTTGCTTTTTAAATTGTGTTAAAATTATCATATCCCACTTTCACATAAATTGTATCATTTTTGTAAAATGTAAAAAACTTTAAATTATTTAATTTTAAATTTATTTTTCATTCCACACATTAAGGTATGAAACATGATTTTTATACACATATGTAGTGAAATAATTACTAAACTCAAACAAATTAACATATATCCATCATTTTCCCTTTTCACAGTTTTTTGTCCTTGCACTAAAATTTACTCTCTCAGCAAATTTTCAGTATGCAATACATGATTATTAACTATAGTCTTCATTCTGTCCATTAGATATCTGAATTTATTCATCTTATTTAACTCAAATGTTTACTTCTTCCCATTTTCTGCCAAGTCTGTCCCTGGTAACCACTGTTTTATACTCTATTCCCATATATTCTTGAGTCCCAATATAAGTGGGATCATGCAGGTTTTTCTTTGTGTTTCTGACTTGTTTAGCATAATATCCTTCAGAGTCATCTGTAAATGGGAGAATAATAATTCATGATATGTGTGTGTGTGATAGTAATTTTTTTATCCATTCTTCCATTATTGTCCAGTTAGGTTATTTCTTCATCTTAGCTATTTGTGTAATAATACAATAAGCACAAGTGTGTAGATATATTTACAAAGTACTGATTTAATATTTTTGGCTATAAACCCAGCAGAGGGATTGCTGGTTCATATGGTAGTTATACTTTTAATTTTTTGAGAAAGATGAAGATAAAAATTTTAACAAGCTATATTTCATAATGGCTGTAACAATTCAACATTCATGTAAACAGTGAACAAGTGTTCTCTGTCCTCCACACCCTCACTAGCACCTGATATCTCTTATTTGTTTCCTTGTTTTTTGATGACAGCCATCTAAAGAGGTGTGATTGGGCTATCTCATTGTGGTCTTGATTTCCATTTACCTGATGATCAGTGTTTTAATCAGCTTTATTGTAGCTGTGACCAAAATATCTGACAGGAATAAAAAGAGGAGAGAAATTTGTTTTAGCTCAAGTATGAGACATCTCAGTCCATAAATAGCCCACTCCATAATTCTGCACCCAAGGTGAGGAAAAAATTAATGGTGGCAAAAAGTAGCATAGAACATGGCAATCAGGAAGCAGGCAGAGCTCAACTCCCCAGGGACAAAATATGTACCCTGAAGTTATGCCTCCATTGACGACCTAACTGCCTATAGTCACTGCCAAGTTAATCCAGTCAAGTGGATTATATGTTGATTAGATTAAGGCTTGAATAACCCGATCATGTCACCTATGAACTTTCTTTCATTGTCTCACACATGAAACACCTCATACGTAAACCAAAACAATCAAGAATATTGAGCACCATCTATATACTTGATGGCCAGTATTATGTATTTTATTAAAATAATGTCTGTTCAGTTTCTTTATTCATTTTTTTGGTGGGGGAGGACTAGGGATTGAATGTACAGGTGCTTTACTACTGAGCTACATCCACAGTCCTTTTTATTTTTTCTTTTGAGACAGGGTCTCACTTAGTTGCTTAGGGCCTCACTAATTTGCTGAGGCTGGCCTTGAACTTGTGATCTTCCTGCCTCAGCCTGCCAAGCCACTGAGATTATAGGTATGTGCTAACACACTCAGCCATTTGCCCATTTTTGATAGGATTATTATTTTTTTTACTATTGTGTGAGTTTCTTATGTTTTGGATATTAGTCCCATATCAGATTCAAGATTTATAAATATTTTCTCCCAATCTATGACCTCACTTTTCATTTTGTCAATTTATTATTTATTTTCTTTTTTGTTATGTGGAAGCTTTTGTGTTTGATATAGTCCCACTTGTTTATTTTTTAGTTTTGTTGCCTTAGATCTTGATGTGACATCAAAATACTTGCCAAGGCTAATATCAAGGATCTTTTACGCTCTAATTTCTTTGAGAATCTTTGAGGAGTTTTACACTCTTGAGGCTTGTGTTTAGTCCTGTAATGCTATAGGATGAGATAAGACTTTAATTAATTTATTTATTTTGTTTGGTGTGGATATGGTTTTTCAACAGTATTTGTTGAAGAGACTACCCCTTTCCTATTATGTTTTCTTAATGACCTTTTCAAAATTACTTGATCATATGTATTTAAGCCCATTCATGAGTTTTTTGTTCTGTTCAGTTATTCTATTTCTGTTTTTGCCAGTCTTTTATATATTTTTGTAGCTTTGCAATATAATCTGAAATAAAAAAAAATGTCTCCAGCTTAGTTTTTTCTTTCTTAATATTACCTTGACTATTCAAGGTCTTTTGTAGTTCCAAAAATTTACACTTTTCTCTTTCTGTGAAAATTACTATTGGGATTTTGAAAGGGATTGCATTGAATTTGAATATCACTTCAGAGAGTTGGGACACTTTAATAATATTAATTCTTACACTCTGTGAAAATGTTTGCACTTACTTCTGGCTTTTTCAATTTTTATGAATGTTTTACATTTTTCAGTATACAGATCTATCACTTCCTTCATCAAGTTTATTTCAACATGTTTTGTTTTTTTCTTGATTTTTTTCAGATAGATAGTTATTGGTTCAAATAAATAGTAGATAATATTTGTATGTTGCCTTTGTATCCTACTACTTTGTTGATTTCATTCTTTAATTCTAACAGTGTTTTGTGATTCTTATGATATTGTACATATAGAGTCATATGACCTTTGCTAAGTAAAATAAATCAGACAGAAAAAGACAAGTATTTCATAATGATTCCACTTATGTGAAGTACCTGGAGTAGTGAATTTCATAAAGACAAAAGTAGAATGCCTCTGGCTGTGGCATGAGGTTAAAGGATAAGTGAGAGTTATTATTTAATAAGCACAGAAATTCAGTTTGGAAAGATAAAAGTTTTAGAGGTAGATGGTGGAGATTTTTTGCACAATATTAATATGTTAACATGACTGAATTGAATGCTTGAAAATGGTTAAAATGGTAAATTTTATGGTATGTGTATTTTAACACACACACACACACACACACACACACACACACACCACTAAACAAATAAATTTAGAAAAAGTTACATCCAGAGTCTTTCTCTATATGAAAGATGCATCAGAGCTTTATTCCATATAAAGGAAGAATATTTAAAAAAGAAAAGTCTATTGAAATTAGCCCCATAGAAAATATTAAAAGCACCCTTCTTCCTATGTCAGCAACAATACTAATGATATTTTTAAATACAAACTAAACTGAAACTTTATATAACTTGCAGAGTAAAGGATAGTGTTGTCTGTGATTTATGTGTTCTATGATTAAACATTTTCAGAATATTATGGGGGCACATATGTGGGTCTTTTGAAATTGTTTTCTTTCATGGTTTATCTAATATTATAATGTATCTCTTAATTTGGGGCTCATATTTCTCTTTTATTTTTAAGATGTGTCAAATAGCACTCCTTTAAAATCAATGAATCTTTTTTTTTTTCCTTTTTCTTCATATTTTTTTTTTGGTGGGTGGTACAGGGGTTAAACTCAGGGGGCACTTCACCACTGAAGCACATCCCCAGCCCTTTTTTAAATATTTTATTTAGACACAGGATCTGACTAAGTTATTTAGGGCCTCACTAATTTGCTGAGGCAGGCTTTAAACTTATGATCCTTTTGCCTCAGCCTCCCAAATTGCTGGGATTACAGGTGTGAGCCACTATGCCAGGGCTGCATTTATGGTTTTAACTTTTCCCACAATATCATTTCAATTTTTTCAAATTTACCTTTTCCATTATGGTTTGCTCATATTGCAATAATTAAATTATCCTTCCCTGATTGTAATATTACACACCTGTAGTTACCAGTACTTATCAAGGAGTTTTATGGGAACAACTGAATTTTAAATCAATATCATTAAATATTTCATGATTTAATTTGATGAGTACAAGGGTGATTGTTATGGTTAAGATATGAGTTGTCTCCCAAAAGTTCATGTGTGAGACAATGCAAGAAATTTCAGAAGGGGAAATGACTGGGTTATAACAACCTTAACCTAATCAATGCATCACTCCCCTGATAGGGATTAACTCAATGGTCACTGTAGGCAGATAGGGTGTGGCTGGAGGAGGTGGGCCACTCTGGGCTTATGTTGAGAGTATAGATTTTGTCCCTGGTCTGCAGTCTCTCTCTGCTACTTGGTGGTCATGTCCTGAGCTGATTTCCTCCACCACATCTCTCTGCCATGATGTTCTGCCTCACCTCAGGCACAGAGCAGTGCAGTTGGTTGTCTATGGACTGAGACATCTGAAACCATGAGCTGAAATAAACTTTTCATCCTCTAAAATTATTATTGTCAGATTTTTTTGTAACAGTGGCAAGAAGAAATGTTGATTATAACAGTGACATTAAAACTTAACTTAGGCTGGGAATGCTGAGCCAGGAGGATTGTGAGTTCAAAGCCAGCCTCAGCAATTTAGTTAGTCCCTAAGCAACTCAGTGAGACCTGGTCTCTAAATAAAATTTTAAAAAAAGTAGGAATCTATTTCATGAGGTGAGAGTGGAGAAGCAAAGGATAGTCGCCTTATAAGCCAGTGTTGTTTTGGGGTTTTGTTGTTGTTGTTGTTGTTGTTTTGTTTAGAGACAGGGTTTCACTGAGTTGCTTAGTACCTCGCTTTTGCTGAGACTGACTTTGAACTCAGGATCCTCCTGTGTCAGCCTCTTGTGCTGGTGGGATTATAGGTGTGCACCACTGAGCCTGGCTAACTCAATTTTATTCCATGTGTTTATGTTACATATTTCCCTCTTGTTTTAATGACTTAAATTTTTTTCTGTCATCTTAAAATTTTTCAGTGAGTCTAGGTTTATTTACTAGGGAGCCTTTCAGTTTGTATACACTTGATTGTTTTCAACTTAAGGGCAATTTTAAGTTATAAATTTGAATGTTTATTTCCAGTTTTAATTTGTTGTCTAAGAATATCTGAATCTTCAATTGACTGTCCATTTTCTGATATCCAGATAAATTGCTCACTGTTTAATTTTCATTTATTTGCAGCTTAAAGACTTTTTTGACTTTCTGTTCATGTTTCATGGAGGACACATTTCCAACATCTCATTGATAATTCCAATCAGGTTTTTTCTTTCTTTCTTTCTTTCTTTTTTCATTCACTTTTCTTTTGTGTAAGAAAAAATTTCAGGAGAATGTGTATTCTTAGACTTCATGGGTACTTGTCCTTTCCTTATATCCACAGTACTTTTCAGAGTCCTTTTAAAGAATTTTTATTCCTGTTAAAACATATGGAATCATAAGTGAGAGATAAACATGATATTTTCCTTAAGACAGAATACTGTTTTGTTCAGCCTAATATATCATACACATTCAATAGAAGTAGAAAATCAGAATTTTCACATGATATAAATTTTATAACTTAGAAGTAGAATTTTACATGGTTTTATAACACATCCTTTTTAAAAATTTTGTTCTAATTAGTTATATGTGACAGTATAATGCATTTCAACTCAGTGTACACAAATGGAGGACAAAGTCTCATTTCTCTGGGAATGTCCTTTTTTGTTGGATTCAATGCTCAAATATGTGTCTATTCAAATAAATACATGGACTAATAGTGTACCTATTCTACAATACTAAGTGGATTTTTTTTCAAACAATGAATGGAGAAGGTTAATGTGCATAGATCATATTCTAATTATTACTATGTTAAAATCATGTATTTACTATAACTGTATAAGAATCCTAGAACACTCTAACCTATGAATTACCTGAAAAAATTAAATTCTAAGCACTCACCTCAGATGATCCTTTGGTCTTTACCTGGCTTACATTAGTCCACAAATTTTTTTGGTGCTTATACTTTGTAATATATAATGTACTGCCATTATCCACTCTATTTCAAGACCTTTGTGGAGGTGACAGAAGGATTACTGTGTATCTCTGAATGTAAATGAAAAATATAGTCCAAAGGCAAGGTATTTTTCTTGGAATAATATTGTAACAGTATTTCAGAAATGATATCCAAGCCAAAGTACGCTGATTGTTCAGTTTTCTGATTAATAAAATCCTGACTGTTTTGTTGGCAGGGTTGCTCTGCATATTGTTCATTATAGAACTTCTTTCAGCTCTTTTTTTCTTGTTATAAGGATGCATTCCTTACCAGTTATACCAATAAGTAGTATATCAATCTTATTATTTTTTGCTTATTATTTTTAACTCCATTTTTGTCTTCATAAGTATTATAAGGAAGTTGAAAGAGTGATCTCAGGGGCATCTTGTTAAAACTGGGAAAAATTATGATCAAATTATTAAATAAAATATAAAATATAACATTTCATTTTTCCCTCTTCTTCTAGAATCACACACAGCACAGTGTTTTCTATATTGCTGTTGTTGTTTGGGTTTTTCCCAACCATGAACTTCAGTGGAAATCCTAATGTTTTGTTAATGGTTTGTTTACCATTCAATTTTGAGTAGTTTTTTTTTCTGAAACCAGTTACACATTTATTATATTTTCTTCAATTGAGAATAACCTACCTTGATATTTTAAGAGAAAGGAGTGAAAGGTTAAGAATGTAAAAGTTAAGTTTTGTTTTCTTGGTTGAGTCTAAGTTCTGTTTTCCTGAAACCTGTTTTCCTGAAACCTGAAATTTATGTAGATGTCAAAACAACTCCCGGAATAACTACTAAATGTATGTTGAGAAATCTCTCCTGACCATCCGGTTGCTCTGTAAAAACAACCCCTCCCAGAAACCATGCAGCTCACCACGTACACCCCTCAGGGCTTAAACCAATCAGTTTGAATGTATACCCCTATTTTGTACTGACCAATCACCCCTACTCAGCTTGTTCCCGCCAATAAATGTGCTAATCATGTTTTAGAGTTGTTGTTTGATTTTCCCATGGTGTGCGATGATTTGCTAAGGGATGCTATGATGTATGTGAAGTCCCTGCCCTCCCCTAAAGAATGTATATAAACTCTGCTTAAGTTGTTCTCAGGGCACTCTGCTCCTTTCAAGTGAGCTCTGAGCCCCAGCATGCTGGACCCCCAATAAACCCTCTGGTGTTGCATGATATAGTTTCTTGGTGGTCTCTTCCTCCAACGCTCGTCCGACCTTAACAGGAGTTATAAGAAACATGGAGATAAAATATGAAGAAAGTTCCTTATTTTGACCTTAAAGTTTGTTTCCATATGTATCTCTTTCCCAAGAAAAGAAGTTTTCACACTAGTCAATCAAATTTCACTGAACCCTTAGTCCTGGAAATGATTTTAAGCATTTTAATAGAG
Organism: Callospermophilus lateralis; assembly: GCF_048772815.1. Lineage (NCBI taxonomy): Eukaryota > Metazoa > Chordata > Mammalia > Rodentia > Sciuridae > Callospermophilus > Callospermophilus lateralis. The sequence continues at coordinate 74,651,068 of NC_135325.1, forward strand.
TAGAAAATTAGGCATAAACTTTTTCTTATAAATTTAATAGCAGCTGAACTGAAAGTTTCAAGTATATATTTGTCATCAACCAATTATTCATTATCTTCATAGTTCCTTACAAAGAAACCATTATGACTAGTTACTGAAAAATGTGGTGGAAATTCTAACAGGAAATATTGCATTTGTCCTGATCTGGCTAGGGGCTCACATTTAGTGGAAAACACAAAAATGAACATCAGTGATTATAATTATTTTTGACATGAATAAACACCTATTTGAGTAAAAAGAAAGAAGTGATTAACTTATTTTGTATATTTGTTGAGGACAAGAACCATATCTCTGTTCTTCAGTTATTTTCCACAGTAAACAAGGGCCTGTCATATGGTAAGCATTCAACAGATACTTATTTAATAAGTAAATAAATAAAAGTTATTTAGGAAAGCTTCACAGGAAAAAAAATGATGCTATGCTTTTTACCTTACAAATTCTTGTTAAGTTCCAATCCCGTATTAAATACTTTGTTTCGTGAGATATTTGGGGTATGGACTGGCATTGAGTTTAATAGCTATTTACTAGAATACCCAATTTACTAGAATCAAGACTTTGCTTATTTATTTATTTATTGTAGTGCTGGAGATCCAGCTGGGCAGACATGTGCTAGCCAGGCATTCCACCATGGAACTAAAGACCCAGAAGAGCTTCTCTTTTCCAGTTAAGCAAATGTTCTGAGTATAAATACTAATTCTTTTTTAACGTTGTGAGGACTTCTAGCCAAGCATATTTGTCATTCTTTATCCATTACCTGCTGCCTGTTATTTTTGTTGTAATCCTAGTGACCAGTGTACACAATTGTAAATTGTATTTTCTCATTAAAAGGGTCTCAAAACTTTAACAGTAACAAGTTGTATATTTTCCATGACCATAAGAATTGGCTTTAATGAAGGAGTTCTGAAATTCTTCAATAATCAGTAGATGGTATAAAAATGAACACCAAACAAACAAACAAAAACTTTAGATGTAGACAGCGAGACTGAGTCAAATGGCCTAGCCATAGTTCTGCTTCCATTTTTGTCAATGTATCAAAAAAATTCAAATAGAAATTGTTAGTTGAAGATGTACACTTGGTTTTTAGCTGCCCTTTCATGACAGGCATTTTACAATGTATTTTTTCAAAAGAATATATTACAAAAGAGCATGTCCTTATAAACTTTCCATGTATACTTTCTAACTGCCTATCATATCTTTTGTAGTCCAAAAGGTTGTTGTGTATATCCTGAGTATGATAATTTTCAGGTTTATGGTCATGCAAATTTAAATATGTAGTCTTGAAAGGTAAGCTGTGTAAGTGACAAAAAATGTGATTATGTTGACTTTGTGACTTGTTTTATATGGTTCTTGAATTTATATTTATTTATTCAATCTTTCAAATCTTTCAAGCACTACCTATCAGTTTTTTTTTAAAAGAATCACTAGTTAGGGTCAAAGTAATTGTACCAATATTTAAAATATGCAAGGCACCATATTTCAGTCACTGATATGATCATTTATGAGTAACCTATTACAATTTGTTAATGCAGAAGTGACCTTTTTCTTGTAAGCAAAGGGCACATTTTACAGCTTTCTGAACATGTCTTATCTACTTAGAAGGCTTTAAAAAAAGTAAAATGTGGTGACATTTAGTTTTATTCTAGTTCATTGCCATTAACCTCATGCTGCTGACTTTTAGACAGTTGTATATGGTCTTTCATCAAGACAGAAAAAATGAAAACTTCTCTGTATGCCATTGAAACTTGTTAAAGTATGAAGGCAATAATAAAAGAAGTGAAGAATTTAATAACTTATGTTAGTGATCTAGTGAAGCTCTTAAAGATACCAAGAAATGCCCAAACAATCAAGGGAAGGATGCTTGAGAAGGTTTCCATCAATCTCTAGTCTTTATGAAAACCTCATCACTCCAACAACTGGCATTGCCTTTGAGCAGCAATCACTTACAAGCTCCATTTCCACATACTTAAATTCACATGAACAGTAGAAAGATCACAAAATAGAAAATGATTCTGATTTTGAGCTTCTTTTCAATGTTGCGATTTCATTCAGAATGCAATTTCATTCCCAGCTCTGCCAGGCCATTTACTATACTCCGTGCCTGGCCTTGCACCCTGTGGATCAATTCAGCTATGAAGTTAACAAAGTATGGAAGCTTTCTATGAGCATATATTCAACCATGCATTTGCTATCTTTTTCTCTGCAGTGTGTTTAATGGATTTGGACATAAAATCTCAGGCATTTCACAGGCTGTTTGGTATGTATGGGATATCACAGTTCAGAGTGAGGTTTTCATTTCAGTTAATTTAATGTTTGGAGTCTGTCAGATACACTGAGAGATGGGTAGTTATACTATGTGTGCCACAAAAAGATCAGATCTTCCCTCCTCCTCCCCTCTGGTTAGCCTTTCTTGAATGTTTCATTAAACTGATAAATGATTTCCAACAGGGAACATTAGAAATGCTCCAGACATTGGAGAACAAAAAGAGAAGGAGAAAACAGACATTAAAGTAACAATTTCATATATAACCTTCTATTACAAACTGGAACCTTACCTCAATCTTACTAATTGTTATTTTTTAATTTAATTTTCTTTTTTCATTGTTGCTTATGATTAGCTCTCATACTTCAAATAAAACATTTCAAATCCTTGTACTAATTGCAAATACCAAAGAAGTAAAAGTAAGTAGAATCCATTGCAGTGATAAAAATTCACTTTCATCTATACTAATGTTAATGTTTTATATTTCCCAACTACCCAAGCATGGGAGAAGACTATAAAATAAAATTTAACTTTTGAAGAAACATATTTCATTTATTAGAATAATTTACAACAAAAAAGTCTCTATAAAATTTTCTTTGTATTCCTAAATGATTTTTCTTTTGATAGTTATTGTCAAATTTCTTGTTTGAAATCAACTAATTAATTTTAAATTTCTACCCTTAGATAATGTTAAACTCATATTCTCTAGTCCAGAAATATTTTCTTTTTCATGTGGCTTTCTTTTGCTTGGTATGATTTTAAAAACTGAATTACAATAAAATATATATGCAGAATATTAATTAAGATGTTTTCAAATGAACAGGCAGTAATTTCATTATAAAACCACTCAAATATATGTGCAAACTGTGTATTTAGAGTCAAAAATGATGTATAATTTCTAACTGCCTATCATATCTGTTGTATGGCAAACCATAATCTCATTTTTATTTTTCTAGCATATTTGATTAATACTTTACACATTTATAGTACTTCATAAGCTTTCCCTTTTTTGTCACAGCCACAACCATAAGTATGCTCACGCTTCAGAAGTGGCTTGCCTCAGTGTCCTCAGCTGTGGCAAAATGGTCTGTTAGATCCCAATGAGACATATTAAATAGCTAATGCCAACTTTTGGCAGAAGATCTGGAAGCTGATGAAAGATTAGCTGTTCATCCATAAGCTTGTGACTGTCTATTCCCAGACTTCATACCAGGAAAATGCCTTGGCTTCCCAAAAAGGTAGGTATATGGACATAGGCAAGGAAAGAGAGTGCCAATCCTTAAATGCTGGGGAAATCAAACCAAATAAGGAGGATGAGGATTCTTTACAGGCTTCTCAAGAAATACTGTGGATCTAAGAAAACTGAGTGCCAGATGTACCTGTACTTGAAGGGTAATGTGTTCAAAAACAAGCATATTCTCATGGACTACATCTACAAACTAAATGCAGAAAAGGCCAACAGGAAGCTCCTAGCTGACCAAGCAGAGACCAGTGGATCTACCATCAGGGAGGCAGGACAAGTACGATGAGGAGCATATACAGGCCAAGGAGATCATCAAGACTCTGTTAAGAAAGAAGATAACAAAAATAAATCTCTTCTTGTTATCTTCTTGTCTGTACAAGTAACCTTGGTGATTATGAAGATCAGCCATTGAAATGAAACAAGGATTTATCCATTGCAAAATAATAAAGCACTTCACCACTTGTTTTCTTAGGAAGAAAAATCAGAAATTTTAACAATAAAACATTCAACATTGTACCCTATTAAACCATGTTACATTGTTCATGTTATCTTGGGGGAGTGTTTGAAGGCCTTCAGATCAGAAAATTAGCATTCATTATCTTCCTGTTTCACTGAGTTAAATGTAGCTCCATATCAGCTTTACATTTATGGTCTTATGTGTGTGGTAAAAGTGGTCCTTTGTTTAGAATATGCAGAATCCAGAGGATTTTGTAATTACATATATTCTGTGCTATAGAGTCAGAGAAGACATGTTTAAATCTCTGAATTAAAAAAAAAAACAAAAACGGCACACTGTAATCAAGTAAACTATGGTATTTTATGATTCAGGATGTAAATTACAGTTCTCTTCAAACTGATTCTTTGGCTTCAGTTTTTCTCATGCAAAAATGTGAGTAGAATGAAAGGCACTCAAAGCAAACTCTTAGCCTACAAATGCTATCATGAAAAAAAGATAAGGGAGAATTTAGGAGCTGCAGTTAAACATGTGAGTAACAGGTTCTCTTTGCTTGTAAAAAAATAAGCTAATCCATTTTTATCCTTATGTAGAAGTTAATCAAGAAAAAAGTTTCTAAATTGAAATCCCAATGTTTTTCTTTAGAGATCAGTATATATTTCACAGCAAAGGTACATTTTTGTTTTTTCACTTTTTTCCTTATAAATAAATTCTTATGTCTTTATTTTTTCTTAACAAATAGCCATGTTTTGTACACAGATAGAATTCAACAAATATATGATGAGTGGTTGATTTACTACAGGGAAAGGTACTGGTTAAATCTCAACTAATAATTCATTGAAATAGATTCTCCCATTGGAAGAAAACAGACAACATAACTAAGAATGAAAATTTTCATGCTCATAGATGGTTACTATTGTCAAAATATACAAAAAGTCTATGCCTATTTAATAGCATCTCAAAATACAAGATTATTGTGGTGTTTAGGGATACATTTATTCAGAAGAAAGTAAAAATTCTGAAATTTGTAGTTTATTTTCTAAGCTTTCCCTGTTGTCTAACCATTCCACTGAAATGCCTCATTGTGTGTATATTAATTCTGGTCTGATCAACCTGAAAGGGTAAAGTTTCTAAGCTGCAAAGCCTGAGTTAAAATGTAAAGGACTAGGTATTGTAAAGTTTCTGAACTTCACACAGAACCTGAAATTCCTGAGGCAGTTAAGACAATGCCCGGTACTGACCATTTAGTTATTAAATAACCTGGACCCTGTGCAGCTTGGCACATAGGCATTCAGGGCCCGAACCAATCAGTTTGAATGTATCCCCCTCCTTAGGGCTGACCTATCACTCCAGCCTAACCTGTTCCCGCCAATAAATGTACTAAGCATGTTCAGGAATTGTTGTTTGATTTTCCCGCGCCTCATGATGATTTGCTTTGATGTATGCAAAGCTCCCGCCCTCCCCAAAAAGTGTACTTAAGCACTGCTCAACCTGTGCTCGGGGCTCTGGACCACTCTCCCTTGTTGAGTGAGCCGGAGCCCCAGCGCGCTGGATTCTCAATAAACCCCCTTCTGCGAATTGCATGAGTTGGTCTCTTGGTGGTCTCTTCCTCTGACATTCGCCAGACCCTTACAAACCAAGATGAAACCAGGAAATATAACATAGCATTTAAAGCAGATGGCCTTTTTAAAAAATATTTATTTATTTTTTTAGTTGTAGTTGGATACAATACCTTTATTTCACTTATTTATTTTTATGTGGTGCTGAGAATCAAACTGTAAGGGTCCGGCGAAGTGTCGAAGGGAGAGACCACAAGAGACCGGCTCCATGCAATTGGCAGAAGGGGTTTTATTGATTCAGCATGCTGAGGTTCCAGGCTCACTCAGGAAGATAGAGCAGTCCAGAGCCCCGAGCAGAGGTCAGGCAGAGCTTAAGTACACTTTTTGGAGAGGGCGGGGGGCTTTGCATACATCAGAACAAATCGTCAGGAGGCGCGGGGAAAATTGAACAACAACTCTGAGTCATTCATTGGCGGGAACAGATTGGACAGGGGTGATTGATCACTTCTAAGCGGGGTGAACATTTAAACTGATTGGTTCTGGGGCCCGAGGTGCCTATGTGCCATTTTACACAGAGTCCCAAGTTATCAGACCACCAGAGGAGCCAGGGAGAATGTTTACTGGGGCAGCTCCGGTATTGTCCTAACAGCTACAGAGATCAAAGGCTCTGGGGTAGCCTAGGAATTTAGCAATAATAAACATATCAATGGTCTCTTACTTTACAACCCAAGCCTTGCAGTTTAGAAACTTCACAATGTCCAGTCTTTTACACTTTAACTCTGGCTCTGCGGCTTAGAATCAGCTTAGAAATTTTACCTTTACAAAACCTAGGGTCTTGCATGTGCGAGGCAAGTTCTCTACCACTGAGACACAACCCCAGCCCCTAAAGCAGATGAACTTTGATGTAGTTAATTTTTTCCCCAGTTGATGGAAGAACTGAAAAACCAATGAGAGGCAGTGAGGTAACCAATATATTGGCAATAGCAGGAATCCCCTGCCAATTCTACAGTAAAGAGATATGATACTTTTGCCGAATGAAAGCTAAGCTATGGCAGACCTATCTGGCCATCTGGCAGTTCTGGAACCACAGTGGAAAAACAGCTACTTGTCCTACCGTCCAATCTCTAACTTCCCTTAGGTTTAAGTCAACAGAGAGGAATGACTGGGAAATCCAGAGTGTTCTAGCCACCTTCTAAACAGAACAAAACAGAGTCAGAGTGACTAATGAATATACAGACAAAAAGGTTCAAAGTAGGACAAGTAAGAAAGAATATAGGAAATTAAAACTGACTACTCCTTATGTAAAGGTAAAATTTTTAAGCTGATTCTAAACCGCAGAGCCAGAGTTAAAGTGTAAAGGACCAGACACTGTGAAGTTTCTAAACTGCAAGGCTTGGGTTGTAAAGCAAGAGACCATTGATATGTAAGAGACCATTGATATGTTAAATACCTCCTCTGCTAAGAAGCCTTTGATCTCTGTAGCTGTTAGGATAATACCGGAGCTGCCCCAGTAAACATTCTCACTGACTCCTCTGGTGGTCTGATAAAACTTGGGACTTTGAGTCGCCTGGCACTAGGCACCACGGGCCCAGAACCAATCAGTTTAAATATTCCCCCCCCCACTTAAGAGTAACCAATCACTCCCGTCCAATCTGTTCCCACCAGTAAATGTGCTAATCTTGACTCAGAGTTGTTGTTCAATTTTCCCGAGAGTCTCCTGTTGATTTGTTCTGATGTATGCAAAGCCCCCCCCCCCCCCTCCAAAAGGTGTACTTAAGCTCAGCTTAACCTCTGCTCTGGGCCCTGGGCTGCTCTTCCTTTTTGTGCGAGCCGGCCTGGGGACTCAGCGCGCTGAACCGGATCCTAATAAACTCCCTCTTGCACATTGCAAAAAGTTAGTCTCTTGGTGGTCTCTTCCTCTGACGCTTCGCCGAACCCTTACACTTATATACACAAGAAGTCCCATGACAATTGCTCTATCAATGTGAAAGTTCGTGGACTAATAGTATTCACAGCACACATTACAGTAAAAGGTGAGAAAAACTGTGCTGCAATGTTTCTGAGAATAAGCATTGAAACACAGAGAAAGATTGCCAGATAAGGGAGATCTAATTCAGCTTTTATTTCATCTTTATCTAGTCTGACATTCATATAAACAGACAGGAGCTGTATTTGTGTGTGTGTGTGTGTGTGTGTGTGTGTACATCACACTACTATTTCCCTTGATAAGGTTACCTTGTAGCATGATTTTGATAATGGATATGTACATAAATCATGTTATTTGGATGATTTGCAAAGATTTTATGTTTCAAAAAAAGTAGCCTAAAAATATTTGGATATATTCCCTGTAGGGCATGATGTAACATGTGGGGCATGTTGCATCAGAAAGGAGGAAACCTAACTTGCTACCCGCTTTCTGGTCCTGGGGCTGCCAATGGCTAGATGGCACCTGGCAATCAGCCAGGAGGCATTGCCTGAGTTGTGATGAAAAATCAGATCACCCCTAGGATAGACTCAGAACCCATCTGCCCTCATGGACAGGACAGCTCCTGTCTCCCATTACTGCCTGTAGGATGGGTGTAGGTGTAAATTCTCCCCACCCTGATGACCTTTACCCTGATTGACTCCTGTACATTATATTAGCTGTGTGTGTTTTCTCATTAAAGGAGATCCTGCTTTGACTGGTCTCCCTGGCGTGCTTCTGATTGTCCTCCAGCAAGGGAGGACTGGGTGTGGGCGGCCAGTAGACTTTTACATTTCTTTGTTCATCCTGGTCAGGGCGTGCTTTCCCCATCTCTCCCTCAGGTCAGGAGGAAATGGAGGGCTAAAAACCCCGACAATTCCCTGCCTTTGATCCCTATTTCACAAACATGTTGATATCAGGAATCATCTGTCATTTTATACTTGTTCTCATACATTCCACATAGCTGCTGGAGAAAAGTGTTTCTTAACTAGATAACTCATTAAAGAGAACTGTGCATATATGCACCACACATTTATGTAATTTCTATAGAAAGATATATCACTCATAAATGTGAACATATGTCATTCAAATGCAAATAATGCACTAAAGAATGAATATTACAAATGGATACCATGATCCATCCAATCAGTAAACACATAATAATTTTATAAATTCCCTGTAAGTAAAAAGGGGGGGTTTTAGCAATTTTGTTCTTTAAGAATCTAGGTAATTTCCCTAGGATAATTACTAACTTCAAGATTCTGCCTGAGGCTAGCTGGAAAGAATACAATAATGATAATTAAGTATCATCACATTGGGATTTAGAAATATAGAGACATGTGAGTGGATAGAAAAAAATGAACCAGAAACTTTATCTTTTGATAAAATGTTTGTGATTCTATAGAGTACAAAGGACAGAGAAGAAATTGTGTTAAATCTATCAACTTGTAGAATAGATATAGACATTGTTTATGAAAATGAAAATCACTGGCTAACCAACTGTTAAAATTTAATTTACTACTAGCATCCTGCATCTATGTTGTCATCAAGATAATCTCCAAGGTCCGTTATGTCAGCCGGCTTTTCAGTTGGTCTAAATAAGACCATCTTTCGGCAAAATTGTTAAAATATTTCCAGAAATTATTTTCTTAGTTTTCGTTATTATTGTGGTGATCCAGGTTCCCTTAAGATAGTGACAGCTAACTAAATCTGTATGTCTTTGTGGGGTCTTCAAACACTTGTATAAGAAAGCCTGCAATTGCTGACAACCACCAGAAACAAGGAACAGGAAAGGGAGGATTCTTTCCTAGAGACTTGAGAGATGATCATGGCCCTGCTACCACTTTCTTTTCAGATTTTTAGTTTCAAAATCTAAGAGAAAATTCATTTTTATTGTTTTAACCCATCTGGTTTATGGTAATTTGTTTCAGCAATGTTAAAGAAAAGAGATAGTAGTCAATAAATATTTTGAAATTAGAGAGTCAGTTTGAGTCCATGCCACACCAGACTCAGCAAAGAAATCACAGAAAAGTAGAGGTTTCATGTACTACCTATGGCAGAATATGGATAAAATCATTCCCAGAGAAAGAGGAACCTGACCTGGGTGTGGAAATATTTAGTACACGTGAGATATAATGCACAAAATCAGGAAAATAATTGAAGTGGAATAAAAAAAAAACTCGAAAGTGTATGAGAAGTCTTAGGGAAGCATTATTTCAAGGGAAAAATGGGACAATTTAGAAACAGGAGATATCACTTTATGTGAACAAGTGATGAAAATTAAATGAATTACTAAACAAAATTAAGTCACAAAGTGATAAAGCACATCAGTTCTTTTCCCTTGACCAAATAAAAATGACATGAATTAAAATGCATTGCATTTCACCACAACTCTGGGTATAGTGAACTAATAAACTAAGAAGTCACAAAACCATCTCACCCCTGACTCCTATTGCTCATTTTGAAAACATGAGACATTGAAAGAATAAACAGGAAACAGAAGACCAAAAATCATAGGAAACTATTATTAGAAGAAAATAGAAAATGAAAATGAAAACTTACATGTTGGAAACTCTTTCCAGAAACCAAACATAACACAATCAAAGCAAAGAAACCCTGCCTTACCATCTCAGCTTGAAGTAAAAGTTCTAAAATTACGAAAAAAACTTCAAATCATAAATTCAAAAATTCAGAAAATAGACAAAAAACCTCAGGAAGATATGAAATAAGGGTTGACAAAAAAAAAAAAAAAAAGATGCTCCAGAAACTAAAAAGAATAACAGGCTTACCATGGAGAATAGATTCAACTGAAAACTTTCAAAAAGTAAAGAAATGAATTAAGTTAGAAAATAAAAATAAAGAAAACCAGAAAATACCTTCTTGTACAAGATATTCAGAATTATAGTATTCATGTATTGAATTAATCTGTAAAAAATGAGAAGCAAAACTAAAAGAATTGATGTTTAAAAAGAAAGAGAACAGGATTTTATATGCAGCCAAGTATTAATTTAAGTATCAAAAAAGACAGACTGGTATCCATTTTATGGATGATATTAGGTAAGATTGAGGTTGAAGTGATTTTTTAATATTGAAAACAAAATAAGTTTTGAGTAAAAAAAGAAGAAAAGTAAAAATTATGCAACCTTTTATTTAAAACTGTATGTTATGGTGTAGATCATGTATGTTCCCCAAGACTCACTTGTTGAAGTCTTTGTCCCCAGTACACTGACATTCAGAGGTGGGGCTTTGGGAAATGTTTAGATCATGAGAGTTTTGTGACTTCATTAGTGGGTGGGCATGTTTGGAAGAAGTAGATCACTGTGGATATGCTCTGGAGGGACATTTCTTGTCTCTAGCCTCTCTCTCTCTCTCTCTCTCTCTCTCTCTCTCTCTCTCTCTCTCTCTTGAAAAACCAGCCTCTATCTCAGAGCAAAGCCTGTCCAAGGAAGGGACATGGCCTTTGTCCTTGGAAAAAACCACAGAGCACTCCTAGGCACATTCCCACCCTGCTAAGTTGTTTATCTACAAATAACAGGAGAGATCTGCTGTGCCAGGTGTCCCTGACTCAGTCAGGCTAGGTGGGGATCCATAGAAAGCCCCTAGTAGCCACCAATCAGCATGAGACAGGGAAATACCTGGGATCCCAGATGACCCTGCCAGTAGTTTATGGTGGTTGATAACATGTTGGGAAACCATGTAGTTCAGCACGTACACCCCTCTTGGCTTAAACCAATCAGTTCAAATAAATACTCCTTTTGTACTGACCAATCACCCCTACCCAACTTGTTCCCGCCAGTGAATGTGCTAATCATGTTTTAGAGTTGTTATTTGATTTTCCCGCAGTGTGTGATGATTTGCTAAGAGATGGTATGATGTATGTGAAGTCCCTGCCTTCTCCAAAGAATGTATAAAACTGCTGCAAACCCTGGGCTCGGGGCCTCTCAGTGTCACCAGTTGCTGTGTGTGTGTGCGGAGGACCGAGCTAGCTCACAATAAACACCTCTTTGCTGCTTACATCGATCTTGGGACTCTGGTGGTGTTTGGGGGTCCCGAATTCGAGCATAACACTCTCTCTCTCTCTCTCTTCTTTCCAGCTGCCATGAGCCCAGCAGTTTTCCTCTGCTACACCATTCATCCATGCTCTTTTGCCTTGCCTCAGGCTTAAAGAAATGGATGTACCAGACCATGCACTGAAACCTCTGAAACTATGACCCAAAATAAACATTCCGTCTTTTAAGTCAACCCCCTCAGGTATTTGTCACAGCAATTCAAAACTACCTAACACACTATACTATGGCAGGAATATCCAAACTGAAGTACCAAATAGACTTTAAAATGGTGTGTGAAGCTCCAGAGATTTTTCTGAGAAATTTTAGACATATACATATTTTTTGAAGGAAGTTGTCTTTCTCTTCCATAGTCTTCTAAAAGAAGTTAGTTACTCAAAAAGTATTTAAAATTACTGTTCACAATGATATGATGTGTATAAAAGCTACTTTTTATCCTTCATGTTAATAATAAAATAGGACATGCATTATTAAAGGGTTTATGTATATGCAAAATTGAAGAATTCCCAACTTCTCCTTTCTGTTTCATTCTGGGAAACGTTAGTCAGCTTTTCATCACTGTGACCAAAATACCTGACAACAACAACTAAAAGGAAGAAATATTTATTTTGGCTCATGGTGGATTCAGTTCATGGTAGCTGGCTCCAAGGCAGAAACAATTTGTGGAAAGGAATGGCAGAGGGGCAAGGCAGAAGGAAACTACTTGGTGTATGGCAGCCAGGAAGCAGAGAGAAGAGAAATGTAGGTGGCGTGGACACATAAAATTGAAGGACACACCCTTAGTTACCTACCTCCTCCAGTTAACACATTTTCCTACAGTAAACCACACAGTAGTCTACCCAAATTGTTAATCTCTCAAGTTGATTAATCCACTGATAAGATTATAATCATTGCCTAAAAGCCTCACTTCTAAATCATGCTGCAATAGGAATCATGCTTCCTTAAGAGCTTCTCAGGGGGCATTTTAGATCCAAACCATAACAGAGTGGTACTGTGTGTTCATGCTATTAATCTGCATATTCTGCTATTAATCTTCATAATTCTGAAAAATGAATATAAATAACAACTCTGAAATATAGGTATTATTGATCCTATCTTAAAAATAACTATCAATAAAAGCAAAAAGGCTAAAAAGTTGAAGATTTGGAAATAAATAATCTATGATAAAATAAAAGTCATTAATGGGCTTGGGATATAGTTTAGTTGGTAAAGTACTTGCCTTACATGCACAATGCCTTGGGTTCAATCCCCAGAACCACAAAAATAAAATAAAATAAAATAAAAGTCATTAACATATTTTAGATCTATTGACCCCTTCCTGGGCATGTTGGCACATGCCTGTAATCTCAGCAGCTGGGGAGGCTGAGGCAGGACGATTGTGATTTCAAAGCCAGTCTCAACAACATGGTGAGGCCCTAAGCAACTTAATGAGACCCTATCTCAAAGTCTAAAATGTGTGTGTGTGTGTGTGTGTATTATATATATATATATATATATATATATATATATATATATATATATATATATATATATTCTGGGGGAAATCTAGCACCTTAAAAAGTGAAATGAGCTGAGAAAAAAAAATTGAAGTATTAGTATATATATATATATATATATATATATATATATATATATATATATAAAACTAAGAATTAGGTGACTAAATATAGTCACCTAATTCTTAGTTCGGGTATTTGGTTTAATTTGTTGAATATGTGTTTGTATGTGTGTTTGTGTGCACACACGCATGGGTATGTGTGTTTGTGCATGCATATATTCTTATGAATCAGTAATGAATCAATTTTACATGATATGAACTACTAAAAATGCTTTGCTTATGCTATACATTAAATATTCAATCATACTAGAAACTACCTATAGCTCTCCTGCTCAAATAATCAAGGTCAGATCTTGGTATTAAGTGTATTTTTATTTTTATTCTGCATCAGCAAGCATGGCCCCATTTTAATAATAATGAAGTTTTTTTTTTTAAATAGCCATTTGAACTTCTAGGTTGGATTATTCCCAGGTAAATATGAATCTCAAGGAAGATGCTCAATTATAGAATGACCAAATGAATAAATGAGTACAACTTAGAAGAGGGTTTGGTTACCAGCTTGATGGTATACAATGTACTTGAAATTTTGCATCCATGCAACAGTGACATATGGAGGAATAGAGATGACTCTAAAGGATATTCACTAATGTGGTTCCTATTGTGAAATGTCCCTGTCCTCAATTTGGTTTCTTAGGGATTTGATTCAGCTGCCTTGTAGAATATGTGTAAACCTAAATGAATCTTGTGTGTTTTTTTCTTTTTTCTTATTAGTGTATATTAGTTACATAAAATAGTGTTTCATTGTGTCATATTCATACATGCATATAATATAACTTAATTAATGTCACTCCATATTACCTCTCCTTGCCCACTCCCTTCCTTTACCTTAAGGGTCTCTCTTCTAATTTTATGAGAATACTTTTTTATCCTCTTTTACTCTCTAGCTTCCACATATGAAAGAAAGCACAGCACAGTTGTTTTTTTTCTGAGTCTGACTTATTTTGCTCAACATGACACTCTCATCCATTTTCATATAAATGACATAATTTTATTCTTCTTTGTGGCTGACTAAAAGTTCATTATGTATATATACTACATTTTATTTATCCATTCACTTGTTGATGGACATCTAGGCTGGCTTCATAACTTGTCTATTAGGAATTATACCACAATAAATATGGTAATGTCTATATTTCTAAAGTATGCAAGGTTCAGATGTGGGGGTTTTAGGCAATAATTGGATCATGAAGTCTCTGAACTCACTGGTGAATAAATCCAGTTGATAGATTCATCCACTGATAGCTGAGTGGACTACTAGGAGGTGGGACCTAGTTGGAAGCAAAGGTCATTGGGGATATGCCCTGGAAGGATTATTTTGTTCCTAGCCCCACCCTCCCCCTTTCTCACTCTCTCTTCCATGGCTACTGTGAGCTTGCCCAGCCTTGAAGTCAGCTGGATTGAATCTCTGAAGCTTTGAGTCAAAATAAATCTTATAGATTTTAAGCTTTTCTTCTCAGGTATTAGGATCACAGCAACAAAAAAGCTAACACAAACTATAATGTATTGTGAAGAGGTTCTTTCCTGGTCTTATCTATTTATGGTGCTAAATGTTTTCAGCAATTTGGATGTCCATTTGATTCCCAAGGTTTGGAAATTTTCTACTATTATTTTATTGTACAGTTACCAATGTCATTAGCCTATATCTCTGCTACTTTCTCAATATCTATGAGTCTTAAATTAGGTCTCTTAATGTTCCAACGTTCTTTTATATTCTGATCATATTTTCTTATTCTTTTTTTTTCTTTAATAGTGTCTGAATGGTTCGGTATAACCACCTTGTCTTCAAGTTCTGAAATCCCATCTTTTATTAATCTAATCTATAGAGACCTTCAAGCGAGTTTTTTGTTTAACTTATTATTACTTTCATTCCCAAGATTTCTGTTTTTTTTTCTGAATCTCTTTATATATTTTTAATATACGGTGTTGTATACACTACTTCCTTCCTTATTTCTTACTCTAATTTTTTAATTACTATAGTAATCAAGTTTTAAAATGGTCAACATTCCATCCACTTTAATATCTGTGGATTCAATTATTTGTAAATTTTAAACTTTTGAAGGTCTCTTGTTGGTTTATGTCTTTATGTCTCCTGTGATTCTGTGTTGCTCTTACATCTGTTGTGATGAATTCCTATTTCTCTATTTTGTGAGGGTCTTTACTGAGCAGTCATCTCTTTATGTTGTTCCCTGGACTGGGGGCATTTTCTTTACTGTCAAAGCACTCAATCAGTGTGCTCAAACTGATAGGTTCAACTACCATCTCTTCATTGAAAGGAGAAAGTAACCACAAGTAATAGTGGTAATTTAAAGGCAAACTATATATCACCAAGTAATAGAAAACTTATTACTGATGATCTCTACAAGTCTACTAGATAATGAGAAAAGTGGGTGAGAAATATAGAATGCTGAAACTTTGATAATGATAGCATACTTAATAGATTATATTGAAAGAAAGGGAAAAAAGTGGGAGAGTGAAGGGAGAATAAAGAAAATGAGCAAGGATAAATTAGAAAGAAAGAGAATAAAGGTGAAAATCAAGAGTTATTTATAAAACTCCAATTGGTAAATTATATAGATTTATAAAAAAAACAAATAATGAGGGAAAACATAACAAAACAATTTACAAAAAAATGAATGCAACATCAATCATGGAGTTAGAGAATATTATGCTAAGTGCAGTAAGCCAATCCCAAAAACCAAATGCTGAATGTTTTCTCTGATATGAGGATGTTGATCCATAATAGGGATGGCAGGGGGAGCATGGGAGGAATGGAGGAGCTTTAGATAGGGCAAAAGGGAGGGAGGGGATGGGAGGGATTAGGGGCATAGGAAAGACGGTGGAATGAGATGGACATCATTACCCCAAGTATATATATGAAGTCACGAATGGTGTAACCCTAATTTGTGTACAACCAGAGACATGAAAAATTGTGCTCTGTATGTATACTATGAATTGAAATGCATTCTGCTGTCATACATAACAAATTAGAATAAATTTAAAAATAAATAAATAAGAAAATTTTAAAAAATAAAACAATTCATCTTTCTCTTTGTTGGAATATTTTAAATGGAGACACATCTTTCTGGAACTTTGATTGTAGAATCCCCCATCTAAGAGGAGGTTTACGGGATGAAATTATCATTCAACTTATTCCTAGTTTGGACCCCAAACAGCCAAACCTTTTAAGGGAATTTATATGCTGAGCTCCACCTCCTTGCCTGCCAGCAAGTGCTGGGGGAAAAAGAGAGCATTATCCACTTCAGAGCAGAAGTCACATTAATTGCAGGGTTTTATTGTACCCAGGTACCAGTGTATGGATCTAATAGGGGCTGCTGGCCAGCCCTCTCAGGTAGCCTGTGGACTGATCCAAAATGTGCTACATATGTCTTTCAAGGAGCCTAAGTCTCTGCACTCAGGGGTTTGTGTAGGAAGCGCCCAGGTTGAAGTAACAGATCCTCCAAACACCTTGGGCACGGGGAAGGTAATCAGGTCCAGGAAGACTGTATTGAGTAGCAGCTTTCAACCTGACCCACACAGGTCCCACATTCACTCTAGCAGGTTTTGCTGCTTGTTACAGTGTTCAGACTGCCAGTTTCTAAAGAACGTGCCTTCTGCCTTTATGTGCTTCACAGACCCACACATCAGCAACTGCACAGTCCATTGCTGCCTGGATCTGTGTCATAGTCTTACAGGTTGTGCATCTACCAATTCAGTGAGAAGTAAAGCATAGTTAACCATTGGGTCTTTGGTATACACACGAGAGAGAGAGAGAGAGAGAGAGAGAGAGAGAGAGAGAGAGAGAGAGAGAGAGAGAGAGAGAGAGAGAGAGAGAGAGAGAGAGAGAGAGAGAGAGAGAGAGAGAGAGAAACATACGCAAATACACACAGAGAAAACTGTAGGAATTTCTAGTCTCCTGTGCAGAAAGCTTAAGCAATGTCCTGATGTTGAAGCTGACTCTCCTTCCAACTTTCACTAAGTCTGTTGAGAAGCACCCCACACTGACTGGCTTTGTAGTATCAGGAGCCTATTTTCTACTCAGATTGTAGTTTTCCTTGGCAGTGGAATCTGCACTTCTTAAACTCCCTGGGAAACTCTTTCAGCTATCATGTGCCTAGCACCAATGCAGTCTATTTCTTTTATTAAATCTCTTTCAATTCTCAAATACCAATATGTCTGAGTTTCACCTGGTTGCTGAGTTGCAGTGAAACACTTTCTCACTACTTTCCTACCCAGTCTCCAAGAGTAGCTACTATGTGGTGGATATTTCTAATCCACCATTTTCCATCTTGTATTGTTTCTTTTAAAGTTCTATCATTTTGAGATGGAAGAAAGAGTATAGGAATAATTAAAACTAGAGCAGCCATCAGAAAATTTATTTAATAGTTTGTTTTGCAGGCTATATAGTTTCTGTTGCAAATACTCAATTCGAATAGTGTAACACAAAAGCAGTCATAGAAAATAGATATGAAAATTATCCTGGCTACTTTTAGATAAAATATCAACAAATATTACCCCCCCACACCAAAAAGGTAGTTTACTAGTTTTGGCCCAGGGCAGTAAATTTGCCAGCCACTACACTAGTCAAAGAAGTTCTATCCACTCTGGGATTAAACTACATAAAAGTTATGTATGTATTAAAACTGTCTACATGTGTTACACAACACACTAGAATCCAAATAATTTAGCTACACATTTAGTATTCCAGTGATGGGGACAGATGTGAGTGGTGGAAACATGAGATTAAGGGAATAGTTTTGTAAAATTGTCCCACTAAGCTGACCCCCACATGATTTGTTTTCAAAAAAAAAAAAATACATGCAGCTCTGTCTGGCTTAAGTGGACAGGGTATATCATATTTCTTAGAAAACTACTTGTTATCAGCAGGAGAAAATGCAGGCCCAAAATAATTTTGATAACAAGAACACAAGTTATCCTGAAACAGGAAACTTTTGTGAACTTTACACAGAGGAGATTACAACAGAATTCAGGGAGATAAGGCTAATTACATCTAACTATAAAATCTGAAAGAAAATGTTCTAATTAGAACTGGTCAGCATATGTGACCTACAGTGGTCACGGAGGCTTGAAAATGTGATGTCATCCTGCTGTCCAAAGCCAAGAGGTGGAACTGGGTGGGACTCTGGAAAACCAGAGTCCAGGAGAGGCATGCTGTCCCTCTTCTCTCTGAGAGGATCCAATCTCTTCCTTGAGAGTGTCCCCTTCTCGGCTTTACATCCCTTCCAATAAGTGCATGCCAGTTATTCTAAGCAACCTGTCTGAAATCTTTCTGATTTAATAGCAAGAATCTGCATTTGAAGGATGGTCAGGAGCTGGGCTTCATGCTGCCTCAGTTTCCTGGAAGGCCCAGCCCTAGTAACACTAGGAGTAGCTCATGTTTAGTAAGCTATGTTATATTGAGCAAAGAGATTTTACTTTTGGTATTTTCCTTCTTCTTGTGCAATTCTTATTCTGGTGCAATCCTTTTGTTCTGACAGCTCAGCCATAGCTGTGAAACCAGATAAATCCTCCCCACTGAGTTCTCTCCTGTGTAAGTTTCACAGCTTGAAATGAGAAATCTACACCTTTCATAAAGCTCTGCATTCCAAATACTCAGATCTGTAAAAACATCCCTTACTACAAGGAAAAATATCATAAGGGAAATTGGGAGAAAATAAAGCTACTAGCAACTTATTAACAGATAAATAGATAAAGTTGAAATAGTATAATGAGAATAATGTTAGAATGAAGGTTTATAAGACTATCAGAATTTTATTATTTCATCATCCAAGTTTTTTTTTCCTAAGTGGTGCCTTATTAGGCATTAAAAGTTCCCCACAACAGGTTCATAAGCAATTTTTTATCACCTAATAGAAGATATTTAGCTTACTTTCATCTTTCTAGCATTTATCCAAAAGCAGCAGGTCAGAGCTACTCTGATATCTTTTCTATTTTGAATGCTTCCAACCCTACCATTTATTTTTAAAATAGCATAATTCCCTATAAAGGTGGATAAATGAAATGTTAATTTCAGAATATTTCTTTAATAATCTGGAGATGGTGATCTATAACCACACCAATATATATTTCTTTCAAGTTACACTTACTAGGAATGTTAGTTAGCCTATGATGTAAATCTTTAATCAAACCTTCTCATTCTATATGACAATTCATTGTTACTTTGAAGCACTTCTTTATTTTTAAAGGTCACATCCCCCTTCAAAATGGACCAGGATTGTACTTACTATCTCATTCTGACAAGTTCTACATTTACATGCATACATTTCTTCTTCTTTGACAAAGGCAACCCATGATTCATATGTAATTGATGTGGAAATGTAGAAAGGGGAATTTTTAAAAAGAAGAAAGCGAACAAGATCCATAGGTTATTTTATTTAAAATTATGAATGAAATTATGCATGGTGCTATGAAACATTTTAAAAACACTGTTCCTAGACAGTTAACTTTTTACTTTGCCATCTCATCTCAACTGAATAACCCTTTTTATTCATGGACTGTGTGACACTAAAAATAATTAAAGGTTCAGTTTAGATGAAAGATAAGTTATTGAAGTCCAAAGTGTACTGCATATATTTATATAATAAAATTAGAGAAGAACTGTTTAAAACATGGTAGAAATTCCCATACTGTGTACTACTGGTTAAGTTAGAATTGTACACATCGCTCAAATTAACACCAAACTCATAAATGGGACCAAAAAACAATACAAAACAAAAAACTCTCATTCTCTATTAGTTATTTTATTTTTGGCATGTAAATTACTTCTCATAGTAGGTATTGAATATCTTTTAACTCAATAGACTTAATCACTTTATTGTTATGATAATAATAATATCTAATATTAGTAATGTTCTAATACTTTCATAGAACTTCAAAAATTTTGAAAACTTTACATTAACTTATTTGATCCCTAAAACTGTTGTATACAACAAACAAGCTTTATTATTTCTATTTTTGAAAATAATATAAGATTTTCAAGATTTTATTTTTCCAGGGTCACATATAGTAAATTAAAGCAAGAACTTGAATCCAGATTTTTAAAGCAGTACTGTATATTTCACTTCAAATTGTACTTTCTAGATGTGAAATAGTTTAGCATTCTACCTATTTTATCATGAAGATTCATCCCCCTCCCCCAGGAGTTTCTCCAGTTGCCTAAAGATAAAGGTAACTTTTCAACTTCAGCTTATATTTTTCAAAGTTCTTGAGCAAAACCTCATAGAAAAGATAGGTAAGTATAATAAGTTCGTGTATTCCCAGGAAAGGTCTTGATTTTTATCTGATATTCTTGTATAAATTATTAACAGCACCTTCATTCTCTCTGATAAATGTTTCACTTTTGATGAAAAGTTATGTGGATATCCTACTAACATCAGAAACTACTTCTGCTGTAGTGGGGAGAATCTAAATTTAATCTTGATGTCTGAAAGTCAGTAGCTAGTGTTCTCAAAGTAGGATCTGGATATTTATGTTTTCATAAAGTTTGAGCCTTTCTGCCTTTCTTGTTTGCTCATTCATTCATTTGAATTCCACCATCCTCTCCAGAATCTTACCAATTTGACTCTGAGACTCATCACTGCAATATATTCTTCCTTCTGTGATGCAATATGGAGTTTTCATCATGTCTAATGGACTAGTCCACAGATATTTAGTTTTTACTACCAAGGAACTATTGCAATAAACTTTTCTTTGTCCATTTTCTTCCCTGTGTCAATATAGGTCCACAGTGCTATTTCTTTAATGTTTCTGAAACACCTAGTCAAACCACCCTTAGGATTTAAATATTGATGCTACTAAATGGCTTTCATAATGAATTTTCAAGGGTCTTTGTGATTCAGTCAGTGACTACCTTTCAAGCTCATCTTTTATTTACCCCATCTCCATTATCATTCTACATTTATTTTATACTTGTGCATTTATTGTTAACAATAACAGAGCAAAGTGTGGAAATTGTTATTTTTATTTTACTGCTCTTTCCATAAGATCATGCTTTATTTGTAACATACATAGAATGAGTCATGCCAAATCTCTGATTTGGGCGTGAGATATGTTCATCTACTGAAGGAATGAAATTAAAAGATTTAATTAGAGTGACTATTAAAATTGTAATCTTAAAATCATGATTATATGAGAGCTGAGACTGATTATAGCAAACTTAGGTCAGGGAGATGTAATGATTTTCTACATGTGAACAGATACTGAGTAAAGACTTTTGAGTCTTTGGTTGGCACATTATTAATAGGTCTTTTATTTCCAACTCCACTTTTTGGTCTTATTTTATATACTCTTATATCAGCACCATCTTAAAATTTACTGATTCAGGAATGTTTGATCAGAATGAATAGTAATTGAGAGAACATCACTAAGAGTGTTCCCAGTCCCTAATTTAGAAGTTCAAGATTAAATGTTGCAAAATGTTCATTGAGGAAAAACAGGACATGCAACCTTTTGACTTCTATATTGTCAAATTTTCTTTCAACAGAAACCAATTTGTTGCTTCTTGACTGAAAGCTTATCTTTTAGTGCCAGACAGTCACTTCTTCATTGCTTGCATTCACCATCACCAGACAATCATAAAACTGGCTAAAGGGCAATTTGGGGTCTTTGCTATATTGTCTGCCTGTGGCCAAAATAGCAACTGAAATTTCAGCTAATCCTGTCTGAAAAGATGAACCATACAGTAGCCTTGATGAATCTGCAAATTATTTTTTAAATGCCAGCTGTCACATTATACACTGCAAAAAGTAGTACCAGTGATATTTTCATTGATAAAATATGCATTCACATGACAGCATATTTCAAGCTTACCCTTATATGAAATATTTGATAAAAGAATCTTGCACCAGTTTTACTGTGAGAAGAGGTAAGAAATAACATCCTTAGAAGACATTCTTTTAAACTAGGAAATGTTTTCTGAAAAGCTTTTAGAATGAATATATTACTGGTACTTTCTTTGTATTAATGGCCATTTTTTTCCTGTTTAAAAAATTTTTACTGAAAAATAATAATTGTATAAAATATGGGAGATGTTAAAATGTTTTGTTATATGTATATATTGTGTAATGATTAATCAAACTAATTAATCAAACTAATTAACATATTAATAACTTCATATTCTTATTTTTATGAAAATATTGAAATCTCTCTTAGCAATTTTGAAATATATAATACATTATTATTATAGTCACAATGCTATACAATAGATGTTAAAAAGTTATTTCTTCTACTGAAACTTTGTCACCTTAGACCAACATTTCCCTCAGCATATAGCAATCACCATTCGGTGCATAACTTCTGAATTCAACCTTTTCAAATTTCACATATAATTTGGATCTTGCAATGTTTGTTTTTATATGTCTGGCTTATTTCACTTAGCATAATGTCCTCTAGGTTATTCATGCTGTTTCAAATGAATGACAGAATTTGTTTCTCATTTTTAAATACTGAATACTACTTTATTTTGCATATAACCATGTTTTACTTTTATCTTAATTTTAAATTGAAAGATAGTATATGATTACATCTAACTAACAAATTCATTCCTTAAAAAGTTATCATTTTTGTGATGAGGGAACTTGACATCTACTCTTTTTGCATTTCTCAAGGACACAATATATCATTATAGTCACCTTTTTGTGGCAATAGATATCTTGAATTTATTTCTCCTAACTATAATTTTTTATCCTTTGACCAATATCTCCCCATGCTTCCCTCCACCCTAATCATTCCAGCCTCCAGTGAACACCATTTTACTCTCTACAGATATGATTTCAACTTTTTAGATTCCACATACAAGTGAGATCATATGTTACTTGTCTTTCTGTGTCTGGTTTATTTCACTTAAAATAATGTGCTCCACGTTCATCCATGTTGTCACAAATGAAAGGATTTCCTTATTTGTAATGATTGACAAGCATTGCATTGTGTATATATGCCACATTTTCTTTATTTATTTATCTTATGATATACACATAGGTTGATTGTACATCTTTGCTAATGTGAGGAGAGCTGAATGAGCATGGGTGGGCAGGTTTCTTTTCAACATACTGTTTCCTTTTAATGTAGCCAGTAGTTGAATTGCTGGATAATTTGGTAGTATTTTGAGTATTTAAAAAACAATACTTTTATTCTGTTTTGGATAATGGCTGTACTAGTTTACATTCCCACTAACAATGAGCAAGAGTTCTGTTTTCTCCATATTCTTGCCATTATTTGTTATGTCTTTTCATTTTTTATTGTTCTAATTATTTATACATGACAGTAGAATGGACTTTTGCACATCCTACATAAATGTAGTATACTTTCTCACTCTTCTGGTTGTAAATGATATAGAATCATATCAGTCATGTAGTCATATATATATATATATATAGTAATAATTTCCAATTCATTCTACTATCCTTCCTACCTCCATACCCCTCTTTCGCTCCCCTTTATGTAATCCAAAATACCTCTATTTTTCCCTAGAACCTCATCTCCCATTATTTTAAATTAGTATCTGCATGTCAGAAAAAACATTCAGTCTTTGGTTTTGGGGGATTGGGTTATTTCACTTAGCATGATATTATCCAGCTTCATCCATTTACCAGCAAATGTCATAATTTCATTCTTCTTTAAGGCTGAATAATATCCTATTGTGGGTATATACCACATTTTCTTTATTCATTCATCTGTTGAAGGACACGTAGGTTGGTTCCATAGTTTGGCTATTATTGTGAGTTGAGCAGCTATAAACATTGATGTGGTTGTTTCACTATAGTTTGCTGATTTTAAGTCCTTTGGATATAAACCAAGGAGTGGGATAGCTGGTCAAGTGGTTATTCCATTGCAAGTTTTAGGAGGAATATCCATACCACTTTCCATAGAATAGCCATTCTTATTAGAATGACAAGATATCACATTGTGGCTTTGATTTTCATTTCCCTGATGATTAGTAACATTGAATAGTTTTTCATTTACCTGTTGGTAAATTGTATGTCTTCTTTGAGAAATGTGTATTTAGATCTTTTGCTCATTGTTTTAGTTTGGATTATTCATTGGTTTGTGTTTTAGCAAGCTTTGCATCACTGTGAACAAAATACCTAACAAGAACAACTTAGAAGATAAAAAGTTTATTTTGGTTCATATATCTCCAATATATAGTGACACAGAGTAAACATTCTCATCCCAAAAAGCAGTATGGTCATAGAAAAAAGTGATGGGACCAAAACATGACTATAACACAGGTGAGAAAACAGGTCCTGTAACTCTGCCCATAAATTATTGTACAGAGTCTTGGAAACATGGCTACAGGTGTACTTTCCAAAGGTCTTAAACAGTCCCACCCCATTGGCTATGCTGGTTGTAGCTCATATGGGATCTCTTTTAGTTTGGCACTATTCACAGCTAACAGCTTTTCTCAGCAGATAGTCCACATTATCAGCATCTTTCATTTCCTGGTGATGTTCCCATTTTAGCTTTAGCTTTACCTTTATAGCTTTCTGCATCACCCTTCTCGGGGGAAGCCTGCAGGGCCTCCAACCTTGCTACAATTTGTTTGGCTTCCAAGGCTTTCTTTTGAATTATAGATGGAAGTCTACATGATATCTTAACTTTAGCATCCAATTTCCTTGCAGAACCAGCACTACATGGATAATGTCAAGGTTTGCTGCCAGCTCCTGCAGTATCTGGATCACCCTGAATCACAAATCCTGTGGCCAATGAGCACCTGAATGGCTGATCCTGGTGCATCAACTTTCTAGGGCCCCTATGCAAGGTCTTCCTCTCAAAGGAATTTTCCCTTCTACATCCTTGAGCCTGTGGTGGGTGTGGTTATGCAAATTTCTGAGATGCCCTTGAGGCATCTTGCCTATTTGTCTTTGTACAAAGTACTTAGTATCTCCTTAGTGGCTACATTCACTTACAAGCACACC
Organism: Callospermophilus lateralis; assembly: GCF_048772815.1. Classification (NCBI taxonomy): domain Eukaryota; kingdom Metazoa; phylum Chordata; class Mammalia; order Rodentia; family Sciuridae; genus Callospermophilus; species Callospermophilus lateralis. Next base: position 74,676,201 of record NC_135325.1, read on the forward strand.
TTCCTTGGCCCTAGCTCTACACATACCTTTCTAGCCAAATTCAAATTTTAAAAATCCTTTAGCTTTATTCTCTCCTCCCCATTCTCACAATAAACCTGCTAAGAACTCCCAACAATATTCATGCCACAATCTAAATGTTACTTTGCCTTGAAATTTCCTCTACCAGATTAATTAGTCTATCACCCTTAAATTCAGCTTCATATAGAGTATCAGGATAGGCATAAAATTTAGACAAATTATTTGCCATAATTCTAATACAAATACCTCTATTTCCATTTCCTAGAATCCTCATTTTCCTCTGAATCTACATAAGCACAGTTCACATTCTTATTGACATTTTGGTATTCTGAACTTCCACCAAAATCACCACTTAAGCTATGCTTACAAAATTCTGAGACTTTTCCAGGCTTCATCTCCAACTTTTCCAAATTCCTTCTGCAAACCATTTTCAAAGGGTTTTGAACTACATCATCATATATCATAGCAACAACTCTACTCTTAGTACCAATTTCTGTGTTAGTAAGAACAACTAAAAGGAGGAATTTAAATGTTTTATCTGTTAATCTTAATTATACATGACAATAGAATGTATTTTGACATATCATGCATACATAGAGTACAACTTCCCATTTTTGTGGTTGTACATGATATGGAGTTACACCTGTTGTGTATTTATATAAGAACATGGGAAAGTTATGTCTGATTCAGTCTACTGTCTTTTCTTATTCCATCTTCCATCTCTTCCCTTCATTCCCCTTTGTCTAATCCAGAGAACTTCTCTTATTCCCCCACCACCACACTTATTGTGAGTTAGCTTCTGTGTATCCGGGAGAACATTTGGCCTTTGGTTTTCTGAGATTGACTTATTTCACTTAGCATGATAGTTTCTAGTTCCATCCATTTACCAAGAAATGCCATAATTTCATTCATCTTTAAGGCTGAGTAATATTTCATTGTGTGTGTATATGTATGTGTGTGTGTGTGTGTGTGTGTGTATATATATATATATATATATATATATATATATATATACATATATACACATATATCTATTTATTTGTTGAAAGGCACATATGTTGGTTCCATAGCTTAGCTATTGTGAATTAAGTTGCTATAAACATTGATGTGGCCATGTCACTATAGTATACTGATTTTAACTCCTTTGGGTATATGCTGAGAAGTGGGATAACTGGGTTAAACGGTGGTTCCATTTCAAGTTCTCTGAGTAATCTCCATATTGTTTTCCAGAGTGGTTGTACCAACTTGCCATCCCACCAGCAATGTATGAATATAACTTTTTCCTCACATCAAGAGGAGGAAAAATTTACATTGGCTTATAGTTTTATAAATTTAGTCCAATATAAGCTGAGTCCATTGCTCTTGTCCCAAGGTGAGGGAGAGCATCATGGCAGAAGAGTGTGGTAGAGGAGTGCTTCTCCATTCATGGCAGCCAAAAACAGAAAGGAGAAGAGTGGAAGGGATTATAGGGAAGATGAAAAATTTCAGAGCACACCTCCAGAAACCCACTTCCTTAAGCCACACTCACCTGCATACAGTAATCATTCAGGCTATTCAACCAATCATAGAATGATTAGGTTACAGCTCTCACAGTCTAATCATTTCACCCATGAACATTTTGACATTAATATAAGAGTATTTGGAGAACACCTTAAGTCCAAACCATAACACATTGCATATGTTAAAACATGTTTGCATCTCTAGGATAAATTCCACTTTATAACAGTGAATGATCTTTTAAAAATGTGCTTTTGAATTTGGTTTGCCTGTATTTTGTTGAATTTTGAATACGTGTTTATCAGGGGTATTAACCTATAGTTTTCTTTTTTTATATCTTTGTCTGGTTTGGTATCAGAATTTTTTTAGAGCTTTATAACTACATATAGTAGTTTGGGTCATCCCAACAAACTCATATTTGCATGGAATTCAATTTCAGTTCATGACTCCCTCTTTTTCATCCTATCCTTGCTCCCCTCTCCAATCTCCTACTTTTACTTTACTAGACTTTCTTTCACTCATATATCTGTTTATATTTGATTGGTTCTTTTTTAAAAAAATATTTATTTTCTAATTGTAGTTGGACACAATATCTTTATTTATTTATTTTTATGTGATGCTCAGGATTGAACCCAGGGCCTCGCATGTGCTAGGCGAGCACTCTACTGCTGAGTCACAATCCCAGCCCTTGATTGGTTCTTTTTACCTATATCTAAAGGTGAAGTTCACCATGGTATAATTATATATGCACATAGTATGATTTTTAAAGAACTATCATGCAAATGACTCCCTATACCCTTCCATCCACTCTGCCTCTCCATTTCACTCTTCTACATTACTTATCTTCCCTTTATCTTTGTTATTCTATCCTTCCCCACCCCTTCCCCTATTTTACTCTAGCTTCTGCATATGAGAGAAAACATTTGACTTTTGAGTTTCTGATAGGTTTATTGCACTTATTATGATATTCTCCATTTTTTTCCATTTACTAGCAAATGCCATAATTTCATACTTTTTTATGGCTTTGTAGAACTTCATTGCATACATATATGTCACAATTTCTTTTTAAAAATATTTTTATAGATGGATGCAATATCTTTATTTCATTTATTCATTTTTATGTGGTGCTTAGGATTGAACCCAGTGCCTCACATGTGTGAGGCAAGCACTCTGCCACTGAGCTACAACCCCAGCCCCTGTCACAATGTCTTAATCCATTCATCTATTGGTGGGAAACTGGCTTGATTTCATAATGTAGCTATTGTGAATTGGGTTGCTATAAACATTGAGGTGACTCTATCACTGTAGCATGATAATTTTAGATCCTTGGGGAAAATACCAAGGAGTGGGAGCGCTGGGTTATATGATGGTTCCATCCTTAGTTTTTTGAGGAATCTCCCTATTGATTTCCAGGATAATTCTACTAATTTGCTGTTCCACCAACAATGTATGAGTCTACCTTTTGCCACACATCCTCACCAGCATTTATTTGTATTCTTGATAATTGCCATTCAGACTAGAGTTAAACGAAATCATAGGGTAATTTTGCTTTGCATTATTATGAATGCTAGAGATGTTGAATAATTTTTTTTTCATTTATTTCTTTGCCATTTGTGTTTCTTCATTTGAGAAAGTATGGTTTAGAAATTCTGAACTTTTGCACATATATTTATTGGGTTGGTGTTAAAAATTTTTAGTTTTTTTATTCTGGATATTACTGTCCTAAGGAGTGGTTGGCAAAAATCTTCTCCCATTCTGTAGGCTTTCTCTTCATGCTTTGTTTCCTTTGCTGTGCAGAAGCTTTTTAGTTTAATGGCATCTCACTTATTGATTCTTGAATTTATTTCTTATGTGGGATCTTGTTAACTAAGTAAGTGCCAGTACCTGTATGATAGAGTGTTGACCCTATGTTTTCTTTTAGTAGTTGAAAAGTTTCTGGTCTAATTCCTAAGCCTTTGTTCCATTTCAATTTGAATTTTGTGCAGGGTGAGAGATAGGGGACTAGTTCATTTTTCTACATATAGCTACCCAGTTTTCCCAGCACCATTTGTTAAAAAGGCTGCCCTTTCTCAAAATATATTTTTGGCATCTTTGTCAAATATCAGATGGCTGTATTCCTGTGGATTTGTCTCTCTGTCTTCTGTTCTGTTCCACTGGTCTTCATATATATATTGATGCCAATGTCAATGCCATTCTGTTTTTTTTTTTTTTTTTACTACAGTCCCATAGTACAATTCAATTTCAGATCAGATATTGTGATGCTTCCTGGTATCAGGATCTTGCTGGCCTCATGAAGTAAGTTTTTAAGTGTTCCTTTTTCTTCAATTATTGTGTTTTTTTCCAGGTTTAGAACAATTTGTATTTATCTTTAAATATTAGGATTAATTCATCAGTGAAGTTATTGGATCCTGAATTCCTCTGCTAGGAAATGTTTTATTACTTATTTATTTTTATGTTGTTCTGAGGATCAAACCCAGTGCCTTACATATGCCAGGCAAGCTCTCTACCACTGAGCTACAGCTACAGACCCTCTTTGATCAGTTTTAATATGTCTTTATTCATCTTTGATTTTATTTTTTTGGTATTCCCTCTTCCCCCACCGAGCTAAAGGTTTATGTGTCCTTTCTCAAAATATATTTTTGGTATCTTTGTCAAAGAACCAACTCTTTCCTAAGAACCAACTCTTAATTTTCCTGATCTTTTGCATTTTTTGTTCTGTTATTTCTTTGCTTCTACTAATTTTGAGTTTGGCTTGTTCTTGTCTTTCTAGTTCCTTGAGGTAAAATGTTAAGTTACTTATTTGGGATCTTTTTTCTCTTTTTATGTAGGCATTTTATTGCTCTAAGCTTCCCTTTTGGCATTGCTTTTACTGAATCTTATAGGTTTGGGTATAGAACAAGTTGTTTAATTTTCATTTATTTATAAAATTTCTGAAGTTTCTCCTGTTATTGATTTCTAGTTTTATACCACTGTAGGCAGACATTTAATTTTAGTTTTCTTGAATTTGTTAAGGCTTATTTTATGGACTGATATATGATCTGTTCCAGAATTTGTTTTAAGTGTAATTAAAAAGAATGCATATTTCATAGCTTTTGGGTAGAATATTCTGTTAGACATCCTGTTAGGACTCTTTTGTCTAGAATCAATTTTAATGTGATTATTGTTGTTGATGATTTTCTATTACTGCCAGTATTTCTACTGTCTTTTAAAGAAAAATTCCTCAAGATAACAATGTATTATTACCCTCCCTAATTATCAACTTTTTATTCTCCTTTGAATATATTCTAATTTATCTTTAAAATCATCATTCTACCAAAATCAAACTTCTCATTTCAAGATCAAAAATTACCTTTATATTACAAAGTCCAATAGTCACACTTCCATCTTTATCATATTGACTGATAAAGGGCCTTAGGCACAATCATAACACCATATTTCCTAAAATGCATTCTTCTCTTGGCTCTAGGCACCATGTAAAGTTTTCCTTACTGTTTCACTTAATATTTCCTTTCATCTTCCTTTCCTGTTTTTTTTAAACTCTATGACCAATAAATGTTGAAGTCTCCAAAGCTTAATCCTTGAAACTTTCCTATACTTTGTCTATTTTTCCTCCCTCAGTAATCAAATCCTCTCGCATAATTTCAAATACAGTTTCATGCTGCCAAATCTCAAATTTACATTGCTGGTAGATTTTGCAACTAAACTTCTGGCTATTTTACATAGAACAGATTATTTGAATATCTGATCAATATACTAAAATAACATCCTTTAAAAATATTTTTCTTTTCTGTATATTTCAATCTTTTTATGAGATTTAACATAATTCAAACTCTTTCAACAACCTACAAAAATATGCATAACCCATCCTCCAGCAATTTGCGAAATTTAATTTCTTGTCGTTCTTCCTTCTACTCCATTACAATATGCAGTTCCTTTCTGTTTTTTCAAAGATAAAACAGATAAATTAGCTTTGTTTCATCTTGGCTTTCCTTAGAACTACAAATCACCTTATTTTTTTTTTCTAAGTAGATTATTTAATTCCCATTCTCTCTCTCTCTCTCTCTCTCTCTCTCTCTCTCTCTCTCTCTCACACACACACACACACACACACACACACAGAGGCCACAAATGAATTACTGCTGAGTGTTCAGTCCTCCAATTATGCATGAAGATTCTGAGTCTTACAACTGACAATTTACTCATTGGGGAGAGCTGGGGAGCCTGCAAAGCTGTAGCCTGTTTTGTTCTTGCACAACACATCTTTTACAGGGCAGTGTGAAGTTAAATCTTAACTATGGCATAACATATTGAAAACAACTCTCTTGTTTGCTAGTACTAAGAAAACATTTTTCCCAATGACAAAACAGTATATTTCCACTAGGAAATATATACTAAAAGTACACAGCAGTAGCAGTTGGGGTTTTATTTTTCTTCTTAAACAGGATCATCATGCCCTACAAGAATTAGCCTAGTGTGAGGAGTTATTGCTTTCCTGTCACATTCAGCATCCCAACATCCTTGACTTCTGCTAATAAAGAGGAACTCCATATTCAGATTCTTCAGCGTGCACTTTCCATGACCTCAGAATGTTAGACCCCAACACACACACACACACACACACACACACACACAAAGATCTCAATTAACTTTGTGCTACTAAACCTATGTACTGATTTTCATCCTTACCAAGTTGAATCCTCAGACCCATTTTGTGAAACAGAAAAGATAGTCCTTCTTTATAATGTCAAAACTATTTGCCTTTAATATTCTCTCTCTTGCTACCCAAGTTTTACATTATTAGTTATACTTTATTGCCTTATAGTGGTAAAAGCTCAAAGAACTTTTATTTACGCTTTTATTTCAGTCACTTTTGTGCAATAAATATTTAATAAATGACATCAACAAAAACAACACAGAGTAAGTACCTCTAAAATTATATAAACATAATAATAAACTGGCAAAGATTTTAAAAATGGTTTCAAATATTTAAGGAAATGTCTCTCTGACAAGATAAGCCAATAGAGACTTAAGTGACCATACAGGATGGAGAATATATCATTTACAGAATTATATCATAAAAGTCATTATACAAAGCAACAAAACCAACAAGAGTAATAACAAAAGCTGGGGTGAATAAAAAGAATCTTATTTCCAGAGTAACCAAAATCAAATTATTTAATGTATTCAGTATCCAACAAGAAATTACCAATCTTGCTAGGAAGCAAGTAACCATGGCCTATATACAGGGTAAAACTATCAATAAGTAATGCCCTAAGAAAGTCAGATGTTGTAATTAATACACAAACTTGAAATCACTATATATATTCAGTGAGCTAAAAAAAAGAAAACAAACAAAAACTGTTTGAAGAGTTAAAGGTAAATAAGAAAATTATAACTCACTCAGTAGAGAATATTAACAAACCAAGTTATATAAATTATAAAAATGAAACAAATGGAAATTTTGACTTGTAAAGAATAATAGTTGAAAACTCTACTACAGGGCTCATTAGCAGATTTTACCAGGCGGAATAGTCAATGGACTTGAAGATAGGCAAGTTGAAAATAACTTATGTGAGGAACAGAAAGAAAAAAAAATGCTGAAAAACAGAGTCTCAGAGATTTCTGTGTGTATAAGGGGGTGGGGTGTAATCAAGTGCTTTGATTTGCATAATATGAGTTCCAGAGAGGAGGGAAGAGAGAAAAGACCGCTAAAGATATTTGGAGAAATAATAGTTGAAAGCTTTGGAAATTCTATAAAAACAATCTGTATATTCAAGAAACTCACTTGATTTTATCCATACTTGGAATATTCACTAAGGTAAACTGTAATCAAAACATCAAAAGTCAAACCAACAGAGAGGTGAATCACCACATACAAGGAATCCTCAATAAGAATAAGATTTTTTTTTTTAAGAAACCATTAAATAGCAGGATGCTATATATTCAAACTGCTTAAAGAAAAAAAGAAAAAACGTCAAAGCAAAATTCTATACTTGGAAAATTATCCTTCAAAAATGAAGGGATATTAACATTTTCCCAAGTAAACAGAAATTGAGAAAGTTTTTCAACAGCAAACTTTCTCCATAGCAAATATTAAAGAAATTTCTTCAGAGTGAAATGAGGGATCAGCAGATAGTAACTCAAATCCAAATGAAGGAAAAAAGAACACTGGCACAAATAAGTACAGAGGTAAAAAAAAATCATGAATGTCATCTTTATAATGCCTTTTTATCTCTCAGCTAATTTAAAAATCAAATATAATAATTATAAAACTATGCTGAATGGACACTGATTATGTAAAAATGTAACTAACAATAATAGCATAAAAGAGGAAAGAAAGCTCTGTAGTAGTAATTCATTCATCTATTATTAAAACTAAGTTGATACTAACCTAAATTAGATTGTCATAATTTAAAATGATAATTTTACTCCCTGGTGTTCTGGCTTAGTGGTAGAGCACTCACCTAGCACAGGTGAGGCATTAGGTTCAATCCTCAGCACCATATAAAAATAAATAAATAAAAATAAAGGCATTGTGTCCACCTACTATGTATGTATGTATGTATGTATGTATATGAGAATGTTAATGGTACTCGGCACTGCAGTTACTAAGAACACAACCAAAAAACATAGAGTAAAATAAACAATGAAGAATTAAGGGCACACTAGAATATATCTACTTAACACAAAATATACACTAATAAAGGAATTGAGGAAAAAAAGACACATAGAAAACAAACAGCAAATTGGCAAACAATAATCTTTTTTGTAAGTATTGCACTGTATAAATATACTAAATACTCCATTTAAATGGATAGACTAGCAGTATGATTTTAAAAATCCATGTTTCAACTATTTGCTATTTCTAGGAGGCTCACTTTACGTAGAGATGTAAATAGCTTGAAAGTACAGGGATGGGGAAAAAGATCAGGCAAAAAATAATCACATTAGAGCTACTATAGTTATGTTAATATCAGAAAAAATTGATTTGAATCCAGAAATTGCTATGAGAAACAAGGTCATTTTCTAGAAAATAAAAAAGATATCAACCCATCAAGAAGATAAAATTATAAGGATTTATGTCCATAAGTATGGAATCCTCTAATAAGTAAAGACAAAAACTTGACAGAATTGAAGGGAGAAATAGACAATGCATTGTAGTTGGACACTTCTCTACTTCACTTTAAATAATGGATATAAGAATTAGACAGAAATCAGTAAGGAATAGGAGACTTAAAAAATGCTAACCATCATCTAGACATAGCATATATATATTTAACATTCAGTATACACATTTCTGTCTAGTGAACATAGAATGTTTTCTAAGAGAAACTATTTTTAAGCCATAAAAAATGGTTTATATGTTTTGATAAATTTTAAAAGGATAAAATCAAACAAAGTAGATTTTTCAAAAGATGCAATAAATTTAGAAATCAAAAGGTGGAAATTTTGGAAATTTACAAATATATCAAAATAAAGAACTCACTGTTAAACAACCAATAGGACAAATATAAAACAACAAGGAATTAGAAAATATCTTGAGATGGATAAAATACAGAATATCAAAATTGCGAGAAACAGCAAAATCATTTTAGGCAGAAATATATAGTTATTTATGCCTATATTAAAAATTATAGAATAAATAAATATATTTTGAAGAAATTGCAATGAAGATAATTTAAAAATTTAAAAAATAACAGCAATAACTCAACATTCTACCTTATGAAACTGGAAATCTAACAAACTAGCAAAAATTTAGAAAATATTAAAAGTTAGAGTAGAAACAAAAAACAGAATTTAAAAAATGAGAAAATAAAGAAAACAAAAAGTTCATTCTTGAAAATATCAACAAATTTACAAAGTTTAGGTTGATTGATCCAGTAAGAAAAGTGGACTCAATTTATTAAAATCAGGAATTCAATACTGATATTACCATCTACCACACAGAAATACAAAGGAATATAAGAAAATAATAAAAAAATTTTATACCAAAATTTAAATAATCTAAATAATAGACAAATTCCTAGAAACAGAAAAACTATCAGAATTAACTAAAGAAAAATTATAAAATCTGAATATACATATAACCAATTAAAGATTGAGTTAATAATCTGAAAATGTCCCATAAAGGAAAGTCCAGCATTAAATGATTTTGTTAACAAATTTACCTAATATTTAAGGAACAAACAACAAACCTGTCCCATATTCATGAATCAGAATATTTAATATTACTAATTTGACAATAACCTCGAAAGAGATCTATAGAATCAATGTAATCCCTATAAAAATTCTAACTGCCTTCCTTGTGGAAATTTATAAACTCATCCCAATATTTCTATGGAAATGCAAGAGTTCCAGAGGAAGTCAACAATATTGAAACCTAAAGAAAGGCTCATGCTTCATTATGTCCAAACTTACCACAAAATTATAGTAATTAAGATAGTGTGTTACTGTTATAAGAGACAGATGGATAAAGGGGAAAATGGAAAGTGACTACTAACAAGCATAATATTTATTTTGGGGATGATAATAATATTTTATAATTTTAAATAGATTATGTTTGCACAATCTTATGAATATACTAAAAAAGCACTGTACACTTTTAAATGGTGCATTTTATTGTATCTGAAGTACACTCAATAAAATATCTGTCTATATTACCTGCTGTATGCCAGACACTGTAACAGACACTAAGAACTATGATGAACAAAATCATAAATGACCTTTGCTTATATACATGGAAAGTTCAGAGGGGCTGTTAGATGTTAACAAAATAATCACACCACTGAACTTATTATTATGAACAGGGATAATGTTCCTAAAAAAGAAAGTACTACTTTAGGAATGCATTCTAAAAAGAGATTTCCTGTCGACTAGTAGTTAGTTAGTAGTAGTTAGTTAGTAGTTAGTTAGTAGTCGTTAGTTAGGGAAGAAAAAGGAACAAATCTTTCAGAAATTTATGTACCAAAATTCTTTAGCAAAAATGCAGGGGTTGGGTTTGTGGCTCAGTGGCAGAGCGCTCGCCTAGCATGTGCGAGGCCCTGGGTTTGATCCTCAGTACCACATAAAAATAAATAAATAAAATAAAAGTATTGGGTTCAACTAAGGAATAAATATTTTTAAAAATGCAGGATGGTACTTACAAGGAACTTAAAGGTAATTTTCTTATAATATATCATAAGTATTTGATCTTATCTAACTGTGAAAGTTGGTATGAATATTGCTTCTTTAATTGTGATAAGTCTGAAATCATCATAATAAACTGCAGGAAGGAAACAGGGACATTATTCACAGGAAGCAAAAACAAACTGGAATCAGTAAGGACAAATCAGCATTGCCTCCAAGCTTCCAACTTCAGTGATATTGGTGAACTGTGTTCTTTGTCACAGATATAAATACATGCTTGGCTTAAAAATGAGATCCAGTGAGCGTTGAAGTTCTGACTCCTGTCTCATGACAATAAGATGTGCAAGGCAGCAGATTAGTGACTGTGAGAATTTTAACACCACCTGTTCCCACTTTCCTGCTATAAAAGAAGCATGGCTGTTATTTTACTTCCACCTTCCTAATATCATGCAGAAAGTTTCTTGTGACAAACATTTACTTGGAACTATGCATGGAAGGGAATTTTGAGAAGCATAATAGAGTACCAGCATAATTAAACAGATGCATTGAAAATCTACTGCAGATGATCATCAGCTTTAGTCCTTATTTTATCCAAATGGTACTAGCACAATGACTTTCAAAAATCTGAGCAGCTTATAATAAATAGAAATATCCACAGATAATTAATTCTTCTTTACTGGTTGTCCCTCAATATTGCAGGAGTACATCACTACTTAATTTCAGTAAGAGGATAAGTAGGTTATTTTTTCTGAATATATGCATGCCTGAGAATGACTTCATTTTGCCTTAACACTTGAATGACAATTTTTCTTTCCTCAGAATAATGAAAATACTGCTTTACTCTTTCATAGGATTGAAGGTCACTGATGCTATTACTCGTACTCATCCCTTGGTGAGCCACAATTTTTCCTCTTTGAAAACTTATTTTTAACATCTTCACTTTGAAGTTGGTGATCTGGAATTTCACAATCATATTTGTAAGTATAGGTCTTTTAATCATAAATTTCGATGTGTATTCAGTGGTCTTTTTCAATAAAAATAAGCATATCTTTAAAGGACATTTTTTTCTATTACCCAATGGCTCTTTCTCCTGTTTCTCCTATTCAACACAGAAACTCTTATTACTTTAGGTAAAGACAAATTGTTAATATGACATATTTTCCCTAAAGTTTTATTTATTTTGTTTTCTGAATGTCATATAATATTTTAAAGTTTAGCTGATCATTTGTTGATAAATTTACAAGGGTTCTTTATAATTTTCATTTTTTCCTTTCACTATTATATATATATATATATGACTATGTATCTATTTATTTATATCTTAAGTTAAACTATATGAGATAACCATTTGTCAAGGTCAAAAGCAATTCAGTGTAAATGATTCCTTATGAAGAGACCATATAAAAGCATGGAAGAGATGCAGAAAGGAACAGAAAAAGAATGAAACAATGATGACTATTTTGTTGTCTCTCTTTATATTATATATATGATTGTTCGACTGATATTCCTCTCACTCTGAGTTATAAGTTTCATAAGAAGGGAGATATTGTGTGTTTTATTCACTGCTATATTCCCATAACCCCATAAATGAGTTTCAGTTCCTATCTTTTAACATAGAAGACCATTCAAATATTAGTTGAATGAATACTTTATTGAATCCATATATCCAGCTCTGAATTACTCACCCACTCAATAAATATTTGTTTGACATCTAAATATCTCTTTTTAAATACTAAGCTGCATAAGAGTTTCTTTTCTTGAAGAGTACATCATCTATTGGGTAGTACAGGCAAGAAATTCAATCACAATTAGGTAATGTTGTAAATGTTTCATAATAGTTATGGAAATAAAGAGAGAAACTTAAATGTGGGAAGTGCTCAAAAATTTTTAGAAGTTAGCAAAGAGATTTTAGGAGACAGAAGCATTCAAGTATACCAGCTTATTGAAAAGAACCTGGGGAAATTCAAATAGGTAGTATAGGAGTAATTAGATCAAAGGAGTTTCTAGGTAAGAATGTGTCAACAGAAAAAACTGAACTGGACAAAACTAAGAATATACTGCAGCTTAATTACTAAGCTCAAGAATTTAAAATGAATATTCACTAAAGTATTTTAGAGCTAATATTGATAGAATCATTTTTGTTTTCCAAACAAAACCTAATGGTACAATTTCTTACAAAATTAAACTTATACTTAATCATACTCTTTGCTATTTGTCACAGAAAAATGAAAATGTATTTTTATATAAGCCCAGTACATGAATATCCACAGCAGTTTTTATTTATAATAGCTCCCAAAGGGAAACAATCTGGATATCCTTTAGCAAATGAATGGATAACAAACTGTGGTTCGCCCATACCATTCATCTTCAGTACCAAGGGATGGGCTTTTGATACAAAAAACAAGTTGGATAAATTTCAATGGCATCTGAAATTATGTTGTCTAAAGTTACATACTATAAGATTCCTTTTATATAACAGCCTTGAAGTTTTTGATTGTTTAGAGCAAATTATTGCTTCCTAGGACACAAATAGAGTTGGTGTGATTATAAAGAGATAGCATGAAGGATTTCTTTGTGTTGATGAAACAGTTTTATATCTTGATTGTAATCATGACAACATGTATGTGATTAAATATCATAGATGTACAGATATAAAAAGCTATGCATTAGTGCATTTAAAAACTGGTGAAATATGAACAAGATCTGCAGTCTAGTTGGTTATATTGTACCAGTGACATTTTCCTGGTTTTGATATTGCAGTATAGTCATGTAAATTGTTATCTGAGTAAAGTGTACATGGGAAATCTCTGTACAAGTTTGGAATCTATAATTATTTCAAAAGGAAAAAATAAAACAATTTTCTAATGTTAAATTAAGGGCATATTTATGTGTATTTTATTTGAGAACAGGGAGATATAGGAGGTTACTATATAATAGTAATGAGAATTAATGAGATTCTAACAGTGAAGATGGAATTAAGAGTGAGTTTGTGTGTGTGCATGTGTGTGTGTGTGTGTGTGTGTGTGTAAGAGAGATGATTGTAAAATTTGATGATAAAATGAATAAGAGACATAAAAGAGATGCAATTTGTAATCGATGAATCATACTTTATGGCTTAGACTAGTGGGTATAATTGTAGTGTAACCAGGTAAAAAATGACAAATATTCCTAAGTAATTATATCAATCGCTACCAGATTAAGTGCACATATTTCTCAATATTTAGTACAGGGATCTGCACATTGAAACCACACAAACCACAAGAAGTTTTCTGGGAAACTGTAAGTTGTAGGAAAACCATACCTTTAAATTACATTTACTCATATAATGAGTATCATAAAGTACACTTAATGATCTCATTTTTTAATATATAGAATTTTTGTGAATCATTTTTGTCTATAAACAGTAAAGTGGGTTTTATGATATACCTATCTTTAAATCAGGTATTTAAATAAATTTATTGTATAGTGAAAAATGATATATCTTTTAAAAATATATCTTCAGTTATATTTGTTCCATAAAAATAAAAAACAATTTTATATCCTTAGAAATTATAAAAGAATTTAAAAATCTTTAATTTTATCACATTCTTTGTCCTTTGAATGTGTATAAAATGTATAGTGTTTATAATTTATCAGTACTGTCTTATTTAAAAATAAGTAATCAAAGACTACTCATTGGAAATGAGCATTAAATTTTTTAAATGAAATGTTTGAGTGATTAAAATGTTTATAGACCACTGCTTATTTTTTAAGTCTATACCTGTGAAAATGAATAATACAAAATAATACAGGATATTTTGGCCACATGAATGGAAACATATACATCAAATTATCCTAACCTAATAAAATTATATTAGAATTAGATTAAGTTCCAGAAAAATTATGCATAGGTAATGTTAAAATTATAATTGGATTTTCATTTCACATTAAATTCTTTAGTGTGTTCCCCTTATAACAGGATTGCAATTATTATGTATTCATTAAATTCATAATTATGCACTCAAATAGACATAATCCTCTTAAGTTAGAGGATATTTAAGTTCAACTATGTGTGCTAGTTTAATTCCCAGTTAGATGTAGCTGTATTCTTTACTTCATAGTACAGTTTGAAAGAAGGATTTCTGGGAGATATAATCAGATTAAAGGGAAAAATCATAAGTTCTTCCTTACCCTCAATAATAGAAAATAACATTTTAAAGGCTAAACCAAGTAAAGAGTACAAATGCTCAAGATATCATAAACCTAAATACTTAAATTTTTTATATCAAGCCATGCTTATACCTGGCACTTGGACACACATTTCCAAATAGGACCCTGTAGCCTACTCTTCTGGGATACCCCTGGAGAACTGGAAGCTCTACTGTCTCCTGTGCCTGAGGGGCAGGACAAGATGAAAGCTAAGTTCTGTGGCCAGAACTTGAGAACTGACAGAAAATGCTGGAACTTGAGATGGGACTGAGCATATCAACAGCACCAGGGAACAAAGGCTAGCAGAATCTTCATCCCATAAATGTGCTTTTCTGACTCAGGATATACAGACCATTCTAAAGTCTTCAAAGGAACAAAAGTGAGAGTAGTTACTGTGTTATCTGGAGAAGCTCATCTTTCTGGACTCCCACTTCAAGTGTTTTGGAGTACCAAATTCAACCAGAGGAAAGCAACCCCTATTTTTCTGGTTTCCCTGAACAGTGGATGACTTCTTTCCTCTCCTTTCAAACACTCGCATGATCTTAGCCTCACATCCTTTACTCCAGAAATTTTAGTTCACCTACAGGTCCCTCTCTTATAATTTATGCCTCCCATTCCATTGCACCAACAAAAAATAAACACTTGTGTAATATTTCTACTGAATTGTATTCATTTGGATTTTGTTTGTTTTCCTTCAAAAGAATTTATTATAATCTAAATACTTGAAAACTGAGATTGATTCTTTCTAGAAGAGGACATCAGCATCACCTTGCACTCTGCAGCAGTGGCTAATGGTATGCAATAGGAGTGAATAGATTTTTAGCCTCTTACAAATCCCGGCTCACCCACTTATGGCTACAGATACCCTGCATGTGAACACTACATTTCTGCAATTTCATATGGGATATGAGATAGGGACAGAACATATTGAAATATGGACGGATGACTCTGGTGATGCTGACTCCATTGCACTGTACACCCCACATAACTCCCTTCTGTCTAATTCTGCTTTGGCCTTGGCAGGACAAATAGTGATAATAGATATGCATTATAAAAGTTGCTGTAGCTGAATTAATCTTCTGATTGTAAGTTGAGTATTAGTACAACTCCAAGATGTGTCGGATTACTTTTTAGAGATACTAGGAAACACTAGCTTCTAAATCTGCTACCTAGATTTTAGGATTATCTTTAACTTTTCTTCATATCCTCTTTTAATGTAATTTTCCCATGCTTACTCTTCCTTCCACATTGAGGCACAAATATCTCATACCTCCCCAATACCCACCTCAGTACCAAGCTGTATATGATAATATGGGTTTATTATGTCAGTGGAAGTTAATGTCCAATGCCAGTGGTTTATCATATTTGATTATGCAATTGCCTCTCCTAATTATAAGGGCAGAAAATCTAGATTGTATCTCTTTTCTCTTTTCTTTTTCCTCCCTTAATATTTCGCCACTTGGTAATGCATTCTGCTGTCATTTATAAATTTTAAAAATTACATAAAATATTTCACCACCTGATTCTATCTTGAATCATTAAGAAGGCCATCTCTGGCCAATGGATTTACCTACTCATTCATATGACACCAATCACAAAGAGCGTTTCTTCCTAGATAATGAATAAAATCATTAAAATGTTTATTCTGCAGTAATTTAGTTTTATATTCTACAAATGGCAATTAGATCAATGTGGGTAGCCTTGAAGTCTCCTATACCTTTAATTACACTCTTTCTAGTTGTTCTATCCATTACTGAGAGGGTAGTGTTGAAAGCTCCAGTTGTAATTGTACATTTGTTTATAAATTGTTCAGTTGCCTTTTGCTTAAGGTATCTTGAAACTTTGTTATGTGTTGACACTTTTAAGAACTCATACTTCCCTAAGAATGATGCTTTTTAATCAAAAACACTATAATGTTTCATCCATAGTACTCTTCATTGTCCTGAAACTTTATTTAGTATTAATAGAGCAATTCAAGTTTTCTTATGGTTAGGGTTTGAATGTCATCTTTTTTATATCACTTTAATTTAAACCCATTTATGGATGAATATTTGCATGTTTCTTATAGACAATAGGCTTTAGGCTTTGTCTTGCTTTCTAAGCCAGTGTGATAAGCTCTACCTTTTCATCAGATTTAATGTGATCACAATATGTCTATGCTTAAGTTTCATCTTTTGTTTTGTCTTCTACTCTCATTTTTCATTTGTTCTATTTTTCCACCATTTGTTGCCTTCTTTTAGACCCTATAAACTGTTATACCAGAAGCTGTGAGTTGCTAAATTCTACATATTTGCAGATAGGCTTATTTGCATGACTGGCTATTGGCCAGCTTTGAGGAACTGAGGTTTTGGAATGTAACTGCATATTATTAACTGGAAAGGGGTATTTTATGCTATTACAATATTTAACCATGTTGTTCCAGCTTCTATATAGAGTTTGTAAAGCATTAAATTTATTTTCTGGGGACCCTGAGTTTCTTTAAGTAGGGTCAATCTTGAATATAGTATTACTTGACCAACCACCAATAAAACCTATGGATTCTCAGGTTCTAGAGAACTTTTCTGGAATAAAACACTTCAAACCTGTGTCTGTGATGCCTTTCTGGGGGGATGAGCATGTCCTTTATGCCATTTCCTATTGGAAGCTCATAATTGGTATTCTCCAGACACTACCCAGTGGTCCTTTTTCCTCCACTATTCTTATTTTACTTTCATTCACTGTAGTAAATCATAACCATGAATATAACAATTTCTGAGTCCTAAGAGTTGTAATGAATCCAAAATCTGAGATTGTTTTTGGAAAAACACAGAAACACCGTCTTATCCATTCTATTGGCAAACTAGTTATGTGTCTTTTTGTTGTTTTCAATGGTTGCTGCAGAGTTTTCTGTATTTTTCTTTAACTTTTGTTCCAATTTACCCTCAACTAACATTACACAACTTCATATGAAATATAAAACAATATAATAATTCTGCTTTTATTGCCTAATTTTTCTGAATTTGAAGACATTTTTTAATATGGCATCTAAACTGTCTCATAATGAAAATGAGCTCTCCCTCTTAAACTATAACAGAACACAGCATAGATAGTAGATTTGATTCCATTTTTATTTGTTTTTATTACAAAATTATAACATTATTTTTTGAAACTCTGATGTTATTAGGCTAAGGGGATGTTCTACTTTACCACCTGCAGCCAGCACAGGTAGCTAAACTAGAGGTCGCTCGAGTGAATTTCCTAAGGTATCAAATAAAACACAGACACACAATTTACCTTTAAATTCAAGCCTGGAATGGCTCCTCTGCCTTCGGCCTCAAGCTCCCCAAATGAGAGAGCAAGGAATATCATGAGAGGCTGGCAAGAGAGAGCAAGCACATTTCAGAGCGGACTTTTATTGGAGGGACTCTAGATTCTTCAGAAATTTCCATCCAATGAAGGTCAAGAGGGGCAGGGTTACAAGGACAGGTAAGATAACTTGATCCCTGGGGATGTAGGAAGGCACACCCATGCATGAAGACACATTTGGCTGCATTTTTACTACCCTCAAGATCAGGGCTACCATCTTCAGCAACTTAAAAGTAGCCAGATCATCAGGGATGACCGACAGTGCCTCAACCAATCAGGAGGGGAAAATGTTGGTCACATGACATGATGGCCTCCCACACTAATTAGTAATAGATATTTTTCATTTGAACATTAAAAGCATCTATCTGTATATTGGACATACTGACCATCAAATGTAGAAATTTTTTGAAAACAGGGACCTGTCAAAAGAGAGTGATGCATTTTATGGAAATGTTTTCAAAAATTCCATTAACTTAGGAGAATGGAGTGAAAAAATGTGTCTGAGACACCTATATTATGATGAAATAATGCAATTCTTGTTATACTGAAATAAATATCTATGTTTATTGTAGTTGGAATGTGGTCATAAAAATGGTCTGGATTTTAAATACTTTCAAAATCTGTATCATAAAAGAATTTTCTGATAATTATGCAGTGTGTGTTTTGTAAGTCCTTCAACTGTATACACACTGGAAAATTGGAAGATCTGAGCTTAAATTCCCAGAATGGTATAGATGAGACTTTTATGATAGTTTACATTGGTGTTTATTTATGTTAGTCTCTAAATGACACACTTGACTTATATAACTATATTTTCTTTCAACAATTTGAATTACAAAAATAAATCCATAGTTCCACTTTATTAAGTGATACATAGTTGAGTGTCTAGTCATAAATGTTTTCATGGGAAACAAATAGTTTTTTTCTTTCTTATTACTGATTCTGCACTAATGGGAAAGGCACTCGAAGGTATGAAACATATTCTATGCTGAAAATGAATTAGCATTAAACTTTCAATTAAGATAGATATATTGCCTTGATTCATAAAGAATATGAGACATTTAAAGTTTCTGAAAATTCTATTAAACATAAGTCTGGCTGTGATTTGGTGTCTCTAGGCCAATAGTTATTCGGATCTGAGTTGAAGCCTGAATTAAAGATGAGCAACTTGAGATAAAACTGGAAATGCATTCTTTTCATCTAACTGCTGTAATTGAAAATTATAGAAAAGTAATATCATCTACTTCAATTTCAAAAGAGTATGCTGCACAAAGTCTAAATAAAAGAGGAGTAGATGATGAATTTCCCAAATTTTGAATTTCAGGGAATTTGGCCAGGGAGAATACATTTTAGAAATTTGGCAGGGGATATATAAACGAGATCCTAAATGAGAAATCATTTAAAGGAAACAGATGCTTTATGATTCTCTAGGTGATATGTATTTTTTTACTCTCCTTATTTAGAGTTTTAGAGGTAATATGGACCCAGTAAAATTTAGATTAAGCCTAATAGACACCATATAAAGATATTTTTGAAGAACTAAGGTAATGAAAAAAGGTCCCAGCTGAATTGTTATGTGAGCAATCAAAGTAATAGGCTGAGTTGAAATGTTAATATGGCCCAATTCTAAGTAAATAGGTAGTATTCAATTTGATACACTGCTTTTGTTAAACTAGCTTATTCTAAGCTTCTGATGGAACAGAGCTTAAGATAATTTCAGCATCTGTAATCTCCTTCATGTTGGGAATTATACTGTTCACTTCTTTTATATTTATACATAATAATAGAGCAGTATTAAGTACTACTGGAAGTCTGATGACAGTAATGTGTATGATGTGTTTAATATTACATTAAATTATTTGGAATATTTCCAATATATCTAGGATATAATGAGAGTGAAAGTGGAGAGGAAGAAACAAAGGGGCTTATCACTCAAAGAAGTTTAACTAAAATATATTAAAATACAAAGTTTCCAAAGGCTAGAAGAAAGGATTTTGGTTGTTTTGCATATAGAGAAGTGATAAATGCTGGAAGGCATAGATATGTTTAACCTGATTACACAATGAGTACATATTAATTGGATATTAAGCAATATTTCAATATAAGTATATTTTTTCTGTTTTTATGTGTCAGTGAAAAACAAATTTGAGGGCTGGGGTTGTGACTCAGTGGTAGACCACTTGCCTAGCACGTGTGAGGTTCTGGGTTCCATTCTCAGCACTACCTAAGAATAAATAAAGGTAATAAAAATAAATTTAAAAATAAATTTGAATATATATGTATGTGTTGTTATTCATACCATGCTTATTCTCATTTATTATTAAAAGTAATTGAATATATCTTAAAAGTGAGAAAAAAATGAAATCCTATTTAACACCTTAATTGAATTCCTCTATAATAGCAAAGTTCATGACATTCCTTTATGATGTTGCTGGGCATATTTTAGTATATATTTAGTAGACATGAAGTAATCAACTAGATATATTGAACACAAACCTATGAAGGATATAGCAAAAGATTAAAGGAGTCTCTTATGGAACTCAAAATGTGGTTGGTTAGTCTATAGAAATTAAACTGTGACTTGATTGGAGAAATAGAAATTACTGCACTTTGTCGTATTGACAATTATTAACTTCTAAGAGCTCAAAACTATAATTTTATTTTTTCCCATTATTTCCCTGGAAGCAGCATCATGCCTGATAAATAGTAGTTACTCAATAAAAATTTTAATAAATGCATGTACATATGAATACATTAATATGTATGTTCATTTAGGAATTCTTATAATTTGTGGCCTCTTCTTTACAAAATGAAACTTTTGTACTCTTATTCTTTTTTTTTCTTTTTTTATTGGTTGTTCAAAACATTACAAAGCTCTTGACATATCATATTTCATACATTAGATTCAAGTGGGTTATGAACTCCCATTTTTACCCCAAATACAGATTGCAGAATCACATCGGTTACACATCCACAATTTTACATAATGCCCTATTAGTAACTGTTGTATTCTGCTACCTTTCCTATCCTCTACTATCCCCCCTCCCCTCCCCTCCCCTCCCATCTTCTCTCTCTACCCCATCTACTGTAATTCATTTCTCTTCTTGTTTATTTTCCCATTTCCCTCACAACCTCTTATATGTAATTTTGTATAGCAATGAGGGTCTCCTTCTATTTCCATGCAATTTCCCTTTTCTCTCCCTTTCCCTCCCACCTCATGTCTCTGTTTAATGTTAATCTTTTCTTCCTGTTCTTCCTCCCTGCTCTGTTCTTAGTTGCTCTCATTTTATCAAAGAAGACATTTGGCACTTGTTTTTTAGGGATTGGCTAGCTTCACTAAGCATAATCTGCTCTAGTGCCATCTATTTCCCTGCAAATTCCATGATTTTGTCATTTTTTAGTGCTGCATAATACTCCATGGTGTATAAATGCCACTTTTTTTTTTATCCATTCATCTATTGAAGGGCATCTGGGTTGTTATTCTTTTAATTGATTCTTATTTCACCCCATAGTTGAAGAGTTTCTGTCTTAGGGTCATGGGGATGACCAAACATGGACAACTGACACAGAACAGATGTGATTGAAAGTATTTTAGTAGTCACATAAACTCACTGGCTAGGGGAGGAAGACACAATACATCATGCATGTCCACAGAAGAGCTGCGATCTGAAGCACAGTGAATCAGCAGTACGGGTGAGGAGACAAGTTTTTTTGTAATATCAAGTGAATGAGGTGTCCTTGGCTTGCATTAGAAGATGTAATTGGCTTTGTTTGAATATGTCCATACTCTGGCAGGGTACTGAAACCCACTAGTAAGGGCTTTGATAAAATTTGTCCTGGTCCTTTTGATAAGGAGTGTTGTTTTCCTAAGCGATCTTATCTGTGGGAGCAAAATGATAGGGAAACTTAGAGTTAGGCCCTTTGGTCTTTTCTATTTTACATCGATGCCATAGGAGCTTAATTTTAGGCCTTCTGTCATGGTTTAGTTAGCCTTTCTCATTGCTATGACTGAAAGAATCTGACCAGAACAACTAAAAGAAGAAAGATTTATTTGAAAGCTTATGTTTTCAGATGGCTTAGTCCATATAAGGCTGGCTCCATTCCTCAGGGCTCAAGGTGAGGCTAATCATCATGGTGAGAGAGGATAGCAGAAGGAAGCAGCTCACATCATGGTGATAAGGAAGCAGAGAGAGAGAGACTCCACACTATCCAGATACAAATACATACCCCAAACTATGATCTAATTCCCACCTTCTGTAGCCATACCCAGCCACTTCAGTTACCACTCAGTTAATCCCTAGTAGGGGATTAATTCACTTATTGGGTTAAGACTCTTATAACCCAATCATTTCTCCTCTGAACCTTCTTGCATTGTCTCACACGTGAGCTTTTGGGAGATGTTATGCTCGAATTCGGGACCCCCAAAGACCACCAGAGACCCAAGATCGATGCAAGCAGCAAAGAGGTGTTTATTGTGAGCTAGCTCGGTCCTCCGCACGCACACACAGCAACTGGTGACGCGGAGAGGTCCTGAGACCAGGGTTTGCAGCAGTTTTATATATTCATTGGAGAGGGCACGGACTTCACATACATCATAGCAAATCATCACACACCAAGGGAAAATCAAATAACAACTCTAAAACATGATTAGCACATTCACTGGCGGGAACAAGTTGGGTAGGGGTGATTGGTCAGTACAAAAGGGGTATTCATTTGAACTGATTGGTTTAAGCCAAGAGGGGTGTATGTGCTGAACTATATGGTTTCCCAACATGTTATCAACCACCATAAACTACTGGGAGGGTCATCTGGCATCCCAGGTATTTCCCTGTCTCATGCTGACTGGTGGCTGCTAGGGGGCTGCTATGGGTCCCCACCTAGCCTGACTGAGTCAGGGACACCTGGCACAGCAGATCTCTCCTGTTTTTGTAGATAAACAACTTAGCAGGGTGGAATGTGCTTAGGAGTGCTCTGTGGGTTTTTCCAAGGACAAAGGCCATGTCCCTTCCTTGGACAGCTTTGCTCTGAGGTAGAGGCTGGTTTTTCAAGATACCTCACATCTAAACCATACATATCGCATTCATTCTTTCCATTCAAATGAAGAGCTTCCACAGTCTTAGCTACATCCAATCTAACATGAAAATATTTCTCTACTAAGGTTTACTGAGTAGGTTTATGGCTGTTCCCTGACAAGGGAGAATGCCTGCATATTTTGACCTCCCTCAGGTGTTTCAGTAACAAAGTCAAACCAGAGAAAAAGATGGGTTCACCTCACTCCATTTACTTTCTTAATTGTTTTATGACTACCACCAGAAGTAGTGAATGATCTAGAAACTTATAGACCTCTTGTCCCCATACTTTTTGATGTACTACTGAATTAGTTTCCATCACAAAAGTTCTTCACTCTACCTGCACCCAAAATAAGCCTAGCTGGGAGTTAACAGTTTTTGTTTTTATCAAGCTTTGATCCACTGGACAAGTGATTTAATTCGTTGGAACCACAGACAAAATTAGAAGAATGCCTCACATGATTACTTTGAAAATTAAATAATTTTATATAGTGGAAATACGTAGCCTGGACCTACCATGCTGGAGCTGTTTTCTAAAAGCTAAATCTTCTCCAGTAACACCCTCTGACACTATTCAGAAGATTTTTGATAAAGTCAAGCAATCTTTTCCTTTCTGAAATATTTCATCTGCTCTCTCATTAGAAAAATATATCGTCCCACATCAATATTTTATATGATTGAGTATAGGGTTGTTTTCCCCTAACTTACCATTCCAAAACTGAATGCTTTCCAGCTATTAACACAAAATACAATCCCAAATCCTTTAACAGAGGTTAAGGGAATAGATACATGGTCCAAATGCAGTAGAAGCTGTAAAATTTTCTCCTGATTTATAAAAGTATGTAAGTAGATTCATTATGGCCCATTCTGGAATATATCAACTTTCTTACTTTCCTGAATGTCTACTTTTACTTTTCTTCTATACCAGGTTTTATATCAAACTTGTTTAATATGGTTGCATTTATGTCTATTCTCTGACATTAAAAGATGCTAAGAGTAAATCATCAAAGATTTTATTTGGAGAGAACTTGTTCCTAATGTCAATTAAAATACATTTAAAAAATACAAATGTGAAAGTCTTAAATGTGCTATGTAATTCATATACAATTCTGAAAACCTCAACTTGACTATTGCCGTCTTATCTTCATGAAAGTGTTACTTATGAAAAACTATTATTGCATTCTGTAGTAATGGTCCGAGGCACAATTGTAACTTGATGATCCTATGGAGATCCCCAGTTTTACAGACCATTACTACATAATTGAGTCATCTGTATCACTAGCAAACTGTGACAAGCCTGAATGAGAACCAAACATTCATGTCATGATCCTACCAACTGCTTCTATTTGTTGATTCTGAGGCATAACTTTAAAACACTCAAGGAAAGACACATCATCCAATTGGTTGTTTGCTTCCAAAATAATTATATAAACACTAACAATGGGTCACTTAAAAATAGCATGAGGAGGAGATTGAGTTGGGGGCTCTTGATAAAGCCCTTGCCTGGCATGTGTGAGGACCTGGGTTTGATCTTCAGCACTGCATATGAATAAAATAAAAGATCCATTGACAACTAAAAAATATCTTTTAGATACTTTTATTACTGCCACAAAGTTTGTGCATTATCAAAATGTGACTTATACTTTAATTATAATTTCATGATAAATAAAAATAAAATTAAAGATTAGTAATTAAAAAGACTTTGAATATTGCCTTATGAAAGCTATATTTTTCTCAGATTTTAAAAGATTCATTAAGCTTGAGTTAAGTTCAAATCAGATAAAGAATTTTCAAATCTGAGACAATAAAATTGCATCATAGTATTTCTATCAAAGGTAGGATGCAAATTATTCTTTACCCTTAATTGTGTTTATGATTTTTTTTAAATATAGGGAAAATTTCAAAACATATAATAATCACTTATGTATTCACAGTTACTCTTAAATAAATATTTAAATGTTAACATGTTTGTTTCAGATTTCTTTGTATTTTAAATAAATAAACTGTCACAAATACATCTTCAGTTCTATATCCTTAATTCCTTCATCTTCTTCGTATTCCCAAATGGTTTCTTGAATTTGTTGTGTTTCATTTCTATTCATGCTTTTATATTTTTTATTTACAATTTATATATGTGCATACATTTTGTGTATCCTTTATAATTTTACTATAAGGTATATTTGTGTGATATCAAATAGGCATCTACATTCCTCTATTTTAAATGTAAGATAATATTTTTCTAACAAATTCCAAACCTGATCACTTTTCCCAGACATCATTAAAACACGTAAATGCCTATGTTACAATTCAGCAAGAATTTCTACATAATCTAAAGCATTCATAACACAAATGACTAATTATATACTGCTTAGTGAACTCTTTGGGGAATATGTTCATATGCAGTTAATAAAAATAATGTAGAGTAACTGATGCAAAAAAATTTCCTTTCACATTGCAACATTCTATATGTTAAAATATTAAAGATGGGTTCCAAATAAAGAATTCATTTCAATGACTACAAGCTCCTGAAAACAGCAAAGACTTAAGTTCATGAAGTAAAAAAGATGTCAAGGAAAGTTTTGGGAAGATAACTGAGATGACACACAATATATTTTTGAATTAGATATACATGACAGTAGAGTGTATTTTGACATATTATACATACATGGAATGCAACCCATTCCAATTAGAATCCCATTCTTGGGTTGTACATGATGTGGAATTACATAGGTTGTGTATTCATATATGAGCATAGGAAAGTTGTTTGATTCATTCTACTGTCTTTACTATTCACATCTCCTCTCCCTTTCCTCTATTGTCTAATCCAATTAACTTCTATACTTCCCCTACCTACCCTCCTTTGTTATGGGTTAGCATTCACATATCAGAAAGAACATTCAGCCTTTGTTTTTATGGGATTGGCTTATTTAACTTGGTATGATATTCTCCAGTTTCATCCATTTACCTGTGAATGCCATAATTTTATTCTTCTTATGGCTGAGTAACATTCCTTTGGGTATATATACCACATTTTCTTTATCCATTTGTCTGTTGAAGGGTACCTAGGTTGGTTCAATAGCTTGGCTATTCTAAATTGAGTTGCTATAAACATTGACATGTCTGCATCAATGTAGTATGCTGATTTTTAGTCCTTTAGGTATATGCCAAGGAGTAGGATAACAGGATCAAATGGTGGTTCTATTCCAAGTTTTCTAAGGAATCTCCATACTGCTTTCCAGAGTAAATACACCATTTTGCAGTCCCACCAGCAAAATATGAGTGAATCTTTTTTCTGACACCCTTGCCAACATTTATTGTTGCCTATATTCTTGATAATTGCCATTCTGACTGGAGTGAGATGAAATATTAGTGTAGTTTTGATTTACATTTCTCTCTTGCTAGAGATGTTGAACATTTTTCATATATTTGTTGGCCAATCTTATTTCTTCTTCTTTGAAGTACCTGTTCAATTTCTTTACCCATGTAATGGAATATAAGACACATAACCACATAAATACAGTTATCTAATACCAGAAAAAGGAACTATAAACATACATTGAAAAAAAGATAGCCTCTTCAACAAGTGGTGCTGGGAAAGTTGGAAATCCATATGAAACAGATTGAAATTGAACCCCTATATCTCACCCTGCACAAAAATCAACTCAGGGTGGATCAAGAACCTAGGCATTCACCAGAGACCCTGCACCTACTAAAAGAAAAATAAGGCCCAACTCTCCATCATGTCAGCTCAGGTACAGAATTCCTCAATAACACTCCTAAAGTGTAAGAACTAAAATCAAGAATCAATAAATGGGATGGCATCCACAAAAAAGCTTCTTCACAGCAAAGGAAACAATAAAAAATGTGAATAAAGAGCCTACAAAATTGGAGAAAATGTTTGCCACCAGCACCAGGATATTCAAAGAACTCAAAAACTTAACACACAACACATTTAAACAATGTGAGCACAGGTGTGATTCTACCTCACCAGGACTCATGCTCAACTGGAATGAACACTCTTGGAACTCTCATGTAATAGACAAATGAACTCACAAAATAACCTACCTGAATTATAGTGTTATTTAGATGGACTAGAATTACTTAATTGTTTCAAAGAATAGGTTCAACTATATGACACTATAATATTTAAAGGTCCAGTATGAAGTTTTGTAGAACAGTTTCTTCAGGCACATAAAAATATTTCTACCAGTATTCAAATACATACATTATCATAATATTTTTTTATTTAGACAGAGAATTTGTAGCAATTTTGAGGGGCATTATAGAGACTATTAGTTTTAGTGACTTTGGAGAGCAAGATAAACCTCGTGTGTTCATAAAGCTATGAAAAATATTGCACATATCCATATATATTATCTGTGTATATCTACATATTTATAATGATATAATGATGTTTTGAGTGTTTATAAAATTTAAATTAATGGTATTAACATTAATTGATGGTATGAACATTGATGGTGTTAACATAGTATGCAGCAATAAGGATAAAGTTTAACAATAATATGTGAAAAATAAAAAAAAAATTAAATTAAAATATAATTTAAAAATATGGGCTATATATAAATGCAACAAAACTAAAAAAAGAAATAAAAATATAATAACGATGAATCTCTGGATTATAATGACCTTATATTTATGGAGAAGATACTTTGTGAGACCATATTATTAGATGAGAGTTTTCTCAAATAATTTCTATTAACAACTTGATTAGGTTGTTTCTTATAATACAATCATTTCATCTCTAAGCTTTCTTGCATTGTTAAACACATGATGTTTTGGGGAATACCAAATAATTTGGGTATTGGTAAGTGGGTGTATTAGTCTGCTTTCTTGGTTGCAGTAACCAAAAGATATGACAAGAATAATTTTAGAGGAGGGAAAGTTTATTTGTGGCTTCACAATTTCAGAAGTCTCATTCTGTAGATGTCAGCTCCATTTTTGGGGATTGAGGTGAGGCAGGACATCATGACAGAAGAATGTGGCAGAGGAAAACACCTGGAGACATGAACCAAGAAGCAAATAGAGAACTCAGCTCAACAAGGTGAAAATATATATCCCAAAGGCAATGCTCCCAGAGACCCACCACCTCCAACCACACCATACCTGCTTGCAGTTACCACCCAGTTGATTCCTATCAGTGGATTAACAACTTGATTAGGTTAAGTTTCTTATAACCCAATCATTTCATCTCTAAGCTTTCCTGTATTGTTAAACACATGATGTTTTGGGGGATACCTAATGTCTACTCTGTGAAATTTCAATCTTAGCCCCCCAAAAGCTCATTTCCATCTTATAATGAAAACTTCACTTAGTACATTTTTAAGAATTCCCATAGTCTAAACAGTTCTAGGATTGCCAAAAGTCTCCTTTGGGACTCAGAGCAAACACTTAGTAAGAGCCCATACAAAAATCAAAAGCTAAACCACACTAAAGTGGGGAGGGGAAGAAGAGTTCAGTAGATTAGAAAAAGGGGAATGAAGGGAAAGAGGGGAGAATAAGAATAGGAAAAATGGCCTGGGGTTGTGGCTCAGTGGTAGAGCGCTTGCCTAGCATGCATGAGGCACTGGGATCAACCCTTGGCACCACATTGAAAAAAATTGTGTCCATCTACAACTAAAAGTATTTTTTAAAAAAGAATAGGTAAGACAGTAAAATTAGTCTGACAGTAAAATAGTTTTTATATGCTCATATATGAAAATACCTAAGTGTATCCCACCATCATCATGTACATTGTTATGGTTTGGAAGTGAGGTGTCCCCCAAAAAGCTTACATGTAGGACAATGAAAGAAAGTACAAAGGAAAAATAATTGGGTTATAAGAGTTTTAACCCAATCAGTAAAATAATCCCCTGATAGTGATTAAGGGAGTGGTAACTTAAGTGGTAGGTTTTGACTGGAGGAGGTGGTAATTAGGGTGTTGGGGGGGTATATATTTGTATCTGGAGAGTGGAGTCTCTCTCTCTGCTTTCTGATCACCAGATGAGTCACTTGCCTCCACAACACTCTTCTACCATATTATTCAATCTCACCTGGAGCCCCTGGGGAATGGAGCTGGGCTTCTAGGAACTATAACCTCTGAAACTGTGAGCCTCCAAATATGTTTTTTCTTCTGTACAATGTTCTGGTCAGGACATTTAGTCACAGTGGCAAAAAAAAGATAACTAAAGCATACATCCACATGAATGGGGTCCTAATTTGAATAAGACATAATCAGTGCATGATATATAATTTTATCAAAACAGATTCTACTGTCATATATAACTAAAAAGAACCAATAAAAAATCAAAAGCAAGTTACACATATGCAATATATAAAGGCACATAGTAAACATTTCCATTCCACAAGGGAGAAATAAGGCATAGAACCAAAGGATAGAAACAAAGCAAGACTGAAAACCAGCTGGGAAAACAAGTCCTATAGATGTATGACCTGCATCTAAAGCACATGGCATTATGATGTTCTCTCCAGAGGTCTTGTATAGATCTACCCCTATGACCTTGCTTGTTGAAATCTGCATAGCCTCTCACTTGGCTTGTCCCTGCTTGGTTCCTGCAGCTTTCCTTGTTAGACATCCTACTTTACTGTCATTTATCTTGGGGACTCCACTGTAGCTTCATTTTCCTCCTCCCTTCTTCACACACCACCTCTGCAGGGACAGCTTAAGGGGATCCCAAACTTGCTGTAATAGTTTTCTAGGCCTTCCTTTGAAATCTCAGTGGTAGCCTTCATGATCCCCTAACTCCAGCATTTTGCATTCCTGCAGAACCAGCACCAGCTTGTTGCCACCAAGATCTGCAGTTATCTTGAACATTTCTGTTAGAAATGACATTGGGATTTTGATAAGAATTGCATTGAATCTGTAAAGTGCTTTTGGTAATATGGCCATTTTAATAATATTAATTCTGCCTATCCATGAGCAAGGTATATCTTTCTATCTTCTAAGGTCTTCTTCTATTTCTCTCTTTAGGGTTTTATAGTTTTCATTGTATAGATTTTTCACCTCTTTTGTTGATTCTGATGTATTTTTTTGAGGATATTGTGAATGGGGTAGTTTTTCTCATCAACATACGTAAATCAATAAATGTAATTCATCACATCAATAGACTTAAAGATAACAACCACAGGATCATCTCAATAGACACAGAAAAAGCATTTGACTAGAAAAACTAGGGATAACATGAACTTACCTCAATATTGTAAAAGCTATCTACACTAAGCCTCAGGCCAGCATCATTCTAAATGTAGAAAAACTGAAGTCATTCCCTCTAAAATCTGGAACAAGACAGGGATACCCTCTCTCACCACTTCTATTCAACAGAGTTCTTGAAACACTGGCCAGAGCAATTAGACAGATGAAAGAAATTAAAGGAATAACTATAGGAAAAGAAGAACTTATAGTAGCACTATTTGTTGATGATATGATTCTATACCTAGAATACCCAAAAAGTCTACCAAGAAACTTCTAGAACTAGTAAATTAATTCAGCAAAGTGGCAGGATATAAAATCAACACCCATTAATCAAAGGCATTCCTGTATATCAGTGACAAATCCTCTTAAAATGTTTTAATAAAGCAAAAACAAAATAAGATGACCTTTGAAGAATCATACTAAAAGCAAAGTATTATCTAAGAGAGGCCTACCTTTCCAAGGAAGCTTTTTGTAGCCACTCAAGCAGAATAGATGGATTCTTTTAATTGTGTTCATACACTCCCTGTGAACACTTTCGTTATGGCATTTATCCAGTAATACAGTATCTTATTATCATTTGTTTATATATTCACATTTTTGTATACTCTATCTTCTCCTCAAAGGCAAGAGATATATTTTACTCATGTTCATATCAAACCCAAATTTTTTCTTGTCATAAAAATATTTAAATGAATGTGTATTTGATGAATAACTACTGGCTTAGTATGAGCAACTTTATTGATTTTTTCTAATTATTTTGCAACATACTTGCTTCACCCATCATTTGTTTTTATATCAATCAAAATCAAGCTAAGTAATTCAATTTTTAATGATGTGTGAATTATAACATTGTCTGGATATATCATATTCAAATGATCTGGTTCCCTATTTGTTAATATTTGTGTCAATTTTTAGGCAGGGAACTAGCATATGGCCAAGCCATACAATTCCTCAGTATTTATCCTAAAGGATTAAAGTCAGCACACTACAGTGATACATGCATATCCATGTATATAACTGCACAATTCACAATAGCCAAATAATGGAACTAGCCGAGGTGGCCATCAACAGATGAATGGATAAATAAAATGTATATATACACAATGAAATTTTATTCAGCCATAAAGGAAAATGAAATTATGTGATTTGCAGGAAAATGGATGAAACTAGAGACCACTATGTTAACAAAATAAGTCAAACTCAGAAGGTCAAATGTTGTATGTTTTCTCTCATATGTGGAAGGTAGAGAGGAAAACGGAAAACTAAGGCAGGGATGGATGTCATGAATATCAAAAGGAGATCAGCAGAGGAAAGGGACTAAAGGGTGAAAGGCACAGAGGAAGGTGGGAAGTGCTGCAGTGTGGTATTGGTCAAATTATATTCTTATGTTGAATGTTTAACAAGAAATCCCATCAGTATATAAAACTATAATGCACCAATTAAAAATGTGGAAGAAAAAATACTTGTCATTTCCTCTTTTTGCGTATTTCAAACAGTACTTATCTAACATAATTATTAACCTGTGTGAGGGTTTCCATAAGTTATGTATCTAAAAGTTACATTCTTTAGCCAAAAATTTTCAACTCTCAGGTGCAGTAGATATTGCTAAATTGCCTTTGGGAAATTTTTATCAACTGCTAAGCATGTAAATTCTTTCCCCAGGAACACCTAAACACTTAATACTGTGAGACATTTCAAAAAATATTTGATACAAAAAAGATTTTGAGGTCAGTTCATTCTTCATCTCCCTGATTAAGAATGAGGTTAGTCATCTTTTCAGATACTTATTAGGTATATAGATGTTCTTTTCTGTTGATTTTTCTATTTAAATTTGAATAATCTTTGTAATGGTTTGTTTTGCTTTTTCTTTGAGTTGCTTTTTTTTCTTTAAATTATAAACTATGTGTCAATTCTGCTGCTTATATACATGTAATGATATTATCTTTGGTCACAGTGAAGTTTTTATTTTTGAATTTTGATTCAGTAAAATTTTGTTTATAATTTAGTCATTTGTCATATAAAAATTTACATCTGCAAAGACTGAAAGATGCTGTCATGTATTTTTATCTAATTTCTTGAGATTTATTTTTACCATTAAATTTTTAATTTATACAAAAATTATTTTCTATTTAAAATATTCTTAATATTAATTTATACTACTTTTGCATTTGAAACATGGAGTGCCATGAATTAACTCACTGAGCAGTCTGTAATCTCCCTATTGACTTATAGTGCAAAATCCTTAGAATGTCAAGTTCACATGTAGGTATTGGTACATTTCTGGGTTCTCTAATATGTTCAAATGATCTCTTTGTATGTACTGTGAAAAAAAAAGAACACTATTTCGAACAATCTAACTTCAAAACAATACTTCTTGTTTGATATATATCATATACCTATGTTCAAGGATGTGTTTGGAAATTCTTAGATATTTCATATGCCACATAAATTTTAGCACCCATTTTCTAAATTCCATGAAAAAGTCTGATGAAATTTGATTATAGTTTAATTCCATGAATAGATTTACTTTTATCCAATCACTATATGTTATATTGTTTTCCCATTTGTAAACATAGTATATTGACTAATATATTCAGATTTTATTATGCTTTTTGAGTTAAAGGAGTTCAAAGTTATTTTCATGTCCTGTTTATAAATTACATTATTTTCCATTGATGAAATACTTAATTTTTACATAAATATACTTAAATTTATATTCTTCTAATATTGTCTTTTCTCAATAAGTATAAGTATTTCAGATCCTTTTGAATAAATTAAAAGAAATACCCCTTAAAATATAGTAAATTAGAATGAACATATATGTAATTATAATAATTGTTGGTGCAGGCCCAAGATGGCTATAATTAGGCCCCCTTGCAAAGGCTTCCAGTGGGCTATGTTATATTTTTAGTGTGTATCCAGGGCTGAGAATCAACTATGTTATGGTTATTCAAGGCCAAAATAGTCTGATTCAGTGTATATACTCAATGCCATAAACATTAACTTGTGAATATGTGACCAATGATGTAACATGTTGGCTGTGTGCCTTCTTTATATGGTCTGCATATAAAAAGGGCCTATGGAAAAGACTCAATATGAAATGGGGAGAATATGGAACTGAATAGGGGCTGACGCTGTGCCTGAAGGCTGGAGATTGTGGCCACCATTAAATAAAGTATGTCTACTATCCTAACTGTGTCTTGCATCTTCTTTCACCTGCCCAGACACCAAATCTGTTTCCTGGGTTAGATCCTCCACACAACCATAGATAGTGTTATGATCTGGATATAAACTGTTTGTCCTCCCAAAAAATCTCCTTTTTAATACAGGAGGCAAAATGATCAAATGTGTGGGCTGTAACATAATCAGTGGATTAATCCATCAGATGGATTAATAATTTGAATAGATTACACAGTAGACTATAGGCAAGTGGGGAATGAATGGTGGAAGCAGGCACTGAAAGAGTGCCTTGGGGATTATGAATTTTGTCCCTGGCTCCTTGTATGCTTTCTGCTTCCAGCTATTAGGAGCTGAAAAACTTTCCTCTGTTGCACACTTTGGCCATGATATTCCGCCTTATATTAGGCCCAGAGCAATGGAGTCAGTAGATCATGGATTGAAACACTGAAATTTTGAGGCTGAAGTAAACACTTCCCCCTTCAAGTTGTTCTAGTGAGGTATTTTGGTCACAGTGATGAAAAGCTAAAGCAGAGGATGTGGTAAGGGAAAGAGTAGATAGAAATGAGAAGATGAGAAAAACAAACAGCAAGTGAAAATTAAAACAGTTTTAGACAGAAAAAATAATAGATATATAAGACAAGCAAATTAGAGCTAGCAGACATAAAATAAAATTCTCTGAAAAAAACCTAAAGTGATGGAACAGAAAAAACACAAAGAAGTATAATTTAAGATAATTTACTAAAATAGCCACTAAATCTATGTCATATTTTGTACCTGGAAAATTCAATCTAGTATGTATGAAGTATATGAAAAATATAATAACCTCATTTACACTGCCACAGGCAGTAATTGGGGTACAAAGCTACAACTTCAAATTAGATAGTGGGCTAAGGGGGAAGAAAAATGACTAGCAGATATGATTTAGTAAACAAAGAAAAAGCATCTCAGATTTAAGGAGACAGAAGGCATAATATTACAATATTAGTGTAAACGTTACTGTTCTAACAAAAAATAAACTTTCCACACACTGAAAGAAGTAAAACTGGTCTTAGAAATCAGGATTGGGTCCTATTCCCCTGGTGTTGAAGATTGAACACCTGAGAAACACCAAGGCAAGAGCAAAAGGTTTTATTTAAAGGATAGAATGAGGTAATTTTCTTCTCATGTTCTTCCTCCCTACCCCATTTTGAGTCAGGTCTCTTATATCAGAGAAGACATTCAGCATTTGTTTTTTAGGGATTGACTAACTTCACTTAGCATAATCTGCTCTAGGGAAGAGAGGTGGGAGGGAAAAGGAGGGAGAAGGAGAATTACATGGAAGATAAAAGGAGACCCTCATCATTATACAAAATACATGTATGATGATGTGAGGGGGAAAAAAGAAATATGTCACATTATATTGGGAGGGAAGGGGAGGGGAAGGGGGATAGGAAGGGCAGCAGAATAAAATAGACACTAGTATTGTTTTATGTATATATGTGTCCGTATAACCAATGTGATTCTGCAACCTGTACACTCAGAAAAAAATGAGAAATTATACCCCATTTGATTCAAATATATGATATGTCAAGATCATTGTATTGTCTTGTGGAACTAATACAAAAAATAAAAAAATAAAGGATAGAATGAACACACACATACATAGATAGATAGATACATAGACAGATAGAGACTCCCCCAGAGTGGAGGAGGTTCAGAGCAGGTGCCCAAGGCAATGGGGGTTTCTTGCCCCTTTTATAGATTTTAGGTTTCCTTTCGTTTCATGTCCCCTCCTCCTCTCATCTTACTTTTGGTTCCAAAAGCCAGGAAAGGAGCTGCCCAGGGGGTACCTCTTCTTATTTGCTGTATCTTTCCAGAAAGAAAGGAAGGGACAATGCAGAAAAATTTCCTGAAGGCTGGGGACCTTAGCAACAGGTTGGAGGAGGGAGGAGTGCTCTGGAGGCATTAGCATTTATTTCCTTTGAACCAGTCCCATCTTCCTGACACAATCATTCATTATCTACACTGACTGTCCTTTGGCCCCTGACTCAGAAGTAGGAAAAATAAGCAAGAAAGCAAAACCAAAAAACAAACAAACAAACAAACAAAAACCCCTCCATAATACTATGTGTGTGTGTGTGTGTGTGTGTATAGAGACACACACATATATATGTATATATATATATATAGACACACATATGTATATATATATATGTATATATATACACACACATATATGTATATATACATATATATCATCAAATGTAATAGAATTGAGAATAAACATCTGTCACATTAATGAATTCAAATGAACTTGGGCAACTTAAAAAGAAAGAAGTATAAGATACTCTAAACAAACTTAACACTATGCTATTCACACAAGACATACCTAAAAAAAGAGCTTACAAAGATTTTATTATAAAAGTATACAGAGGACTGGGGTTGTGGCTTGGTGGTAGAGCTCTTGTCTCATAGGTGTGAGGCACTGGGTTTGATCCTCAGCACCACATAAAAATAAATAAGCAAAATAAAGGTATTTTGTCCATCTACAACTAAAAAATATTTTAAAATAGTATATAATACACCAGGAAAACACAAGTTAAATTTAAACTTATGCTTTTAATATTAGATAAAGTAACTTATAATTTAAATTGGACACATATATTTTATAAGTTGAAAGAGTAAAATCCACAATAAATGCAAAAAAGTATTTCATAGCTATATACTAATTGAAACAGCAAGTTTTATAAATTAGGAACTATTAGGTAATATTACCATACCTTTCAGTTCACAACAGACCAATTGTGCAAAGTTATTAAATACATTGAAGAATAAAGTAAAATCACAAAGTATTAGACCTCACATATATGAAACTTTGAAACATACCTTTATAAGTGCATATGAAATATTGGTAAAAATTAACCATTTAGGAACCCATAAAGAATCCCACTGAATTTCAAAGTAGAAACAATACAAGCCAGAAGTCTCAGATCATGATAAAATAAGATGAATCAACGTTTTTATCAATTGCAGACACTTCCATCTGAAGTACTTTAAGCTCTCTCTGTGGACAAAGGAGCTATTCAGTTCAAACGCCAGGTTTCTAAAATTTATGATATATCGGAATCTATGGGGTAGATTAACTCAAATAGTTCTCAAGAGACAATATATAGCATTAAACATCTAATTGTAATATTAATAAAGAAAAAGTAGTAATTACCTAACTGTAAAATTTGAAAAAGAATACTAAAGTAAATTGAAAGAAAAGAGAAGAAATAAACAAGAGAAATGTAAAATCTGGGCTAGAAAAAATAAAATAAAATGGAACTAAAAATAAAGACCTGAACTGATTTTCTGACAGAAAAATTACTGTTATCCTTCTTTAACATGGTGTGTGTGTGTGTGTGTGTGTGTGTGTGTGTATGTGTGTGTAAGTAAACACAAAATCAACTTCTTACTTATGGGACACTGTTGCTGATGTTACAAACAAGACAAAAATCCTTATTATTTCTATTGTTTTCACCTAAAATATTAGTTATTAGCCAGTGCTATTGAATAAGAGAAAAACTTCAGAATAAATTAAATAAAACTTAAAGAGATAAAAAAAACTTATTATCACAGATACTTAGATTGTATACTTGGAAAGTGTAAATAAAACAAATAAAAAAAAACACCAAAATCAATTAAGAGAATGTATTAAAGTAAAATTAACATAGATAAGTCAGTGGTCTTCATATATAGAAAAGTAATCATTTAGAAGACATAGGGAAAGATGTCATTTAAATTACCAAAATGGAAGCCTAATACTCCCATGCCTTAGGCATGTAATACACTCTGTGTGTGTGTGTGTGTGTGTGTGTGTGTGTGTGTTTCTGGTTAAAAAAATCAGCAAAGTAATGATAATAAACTGACTAGGCAAAAACTTCACACGAAATGTGGAAAATAAATATGATAAAACCTTTAAAACCATCCTCATTGGCACTCATGTGGTCTTGAATGAATGGAAAGCCATATCAGTTTCTCATTTAGGAAAATTGAACATATTGATATGTCAATTCTTACTTAGGTAACATGTAATGGTATCCCAATATGTTACATATGGAATTTTATTTTTCTGAAGTCAGAAAAGGTGGTCATAAAATTTATTAAGGGTAGCCAGGAAAAAGGAGAGCAAAAGGGAGAAATTTTCTCTATAGTTATTAAAGTACATGGTAAACCA
Source organism: Callospermophilus lateralis (assembly GCF_048772815.1). Lineage (NCBI taxonomy): Eukaryota > Metazoa > Chordata > Mammalia > Rodentia > Sciuridae > Callospermophilus > Callospermophilus lateralis. Next base: position 74,714,032 of record NC_135325.1, read on the forward strand.
TCTATAATTAGAAGTGTATGGTCCAAGTGAATTTTTTAAAAAAGGATTAATTGATTGGTTTGTGCTGATATTACCATATTTTGTCTTTAGATCCACTCCTTCTCCTTTCCCTTGCTCTGTTCTATGTAGCAAAATGATGATCCTTTCAGATTTCCTTTTCAATCTTGTGAATTCTAGCTGGATTTGAACAATCGTAGGCAGTGGTGGCGAACTGGAGGTCAGTAGGAGGAGAAGCCTGGGTATTTTATTACTATCTGTCTACCTCCTGCAGCCAGTATTCTCTTTTTAACTCTAGTTCCTGCCATGGTTTAACTTTCAACAATTTAATCTAGATTAAACTACAAATTAAGTATGAGAAGGTATTAAGGAAACATTAATAAGTACTTATGTATTCTAAAATATTTAGAACAGCATAATATTTTTGATTCATTCTGAACTAAGTTTGCATAAAATAATCGTAGGGCTGTGCACAGCAAAGCTGGAAGAACATTGAAAATTATTGAATTTAGATAATGTGGATCTTTCTTCTTTTGGGTATGTTAGGTATTTCCCTAATAAATTATTAAATAAGAAGCAATTCATTTCATCTGCCAAGCAACCAGCACTGGCTTCATTAAAGAAGGTTCGAATCATGAGAAAATGCTAAGGAGTTTTAAATTAAAGAGACAAGACTCTAATTACCTTTAAAACCAGCTCCAGGATGGCTTCTCCTAGCTCCCGCCTCCAGCCACCTAATGGGGTAGCTAGGTTTACTGAAGAGGCGAGAGAGCGAGAGAGCGAGAGAGCGAGAGAGCGAGAGAGCGAGAGAGAGAGAGAGGGAGAGAGGAAACACGCCAGGGAGTGGACTTTAATTGGGGAACAAAAATTCCAGGAAAAATCCCATCCAATGAAGGGTAAGGGGGGCAGCATCCCAAGGTCAGGGGCATTGATTGGCTGGCAGTGGCCAGACAGCCTCTGCACAGACAAGCCCTCAGACCTAGAGAAGGGTGGGGAAAGCTCTGACACAGCTGTGTCTAAGCACCTATCACCCAGCCAGGGAGGTAACTCACAAATCACGTGTGAGGATGGCCTCCCACAATTTCAGATTGTTTAATTATCTCTACTTTCCTAGATAAGGTACTTTCCCATGAGGGATATAACCATTTCTCATGGTACTGATGTATTTTCTCTTTTGTAGTTGTTTTACAAAATCATCTTTAGTGAGACTTTTATTTTTTGTTTCTTCTTGGTTATAACTACATTTCCAAGGATGTAGCATATTTGCTGTAATCAAGTATGTTAGCTTTGTGTCACTGTGACAAAAATATCTGACAAGTAGAACTTAGATAAGGAAAAGTTTGTTTTGGATCATGATTTGAGGGGTTCAGTCCATGGCTGACTGACTCCATTAGTCTGGGTGGGAGGTGACTATGGTATAAGGGCATGGTAGAGGAATGCTGCTCAGTTCAGAGCATCCAGGAAGCAGAGAGAGCAAGCTAGGTGCCAGGGACAAAATATAAATCCTAAAGACACTCCCAGTGACCTAATTCCTTCCTATCTAGGCACTCACACCCTATTTGCCTAGAGTTACAACCCAGTAAAATAGTCCTTTAAAATTATTAATCCATTAAATGGATCAATCTCCTGGTTAGGTTATAGCTCTCATAATCTACTCCACTCTTAATGCAAATATCCAATTGCTTATTTGAAATTTCCACCTCATGTGTAACAGGCATCTTGAATTTAGATGTCTTTTTTAAAATATTTATTTTTTTAGTTGTACACAATACATTTATTTTGTTTATTTATTTTTATGTGGTGTTGAGTATCGAACCCAGGGCCTCACTCATGCCAGGCGAATGCTCTAAGGCTGAGCCACAACCCCAGCCCAAATTTAGATGTCTTTAAAGAAAATTCTAATGTAATAGTCAACTTTTTAGTACCTCAGTCTTTCACATCTTAGTAAATGGTACCAGCATTCATTTCACTACTCAAATAAAAATACCTATCATTCATCCTTGTGATCTTCTTCTTCATCGTTTCCCACATGAATATATCAGCAATTCTTATTGGCTCTACCACTAAAATAACCTCATTATGAATCAGCATCATTATATCAGAGAAAAAATTTGGCATTTGGTTTGTTGGGACTGGCTTACTTCACATAGCATTATATTCTCCAACTCCAACATATATAACAAATTAAAATTAAAAAATAAAGTCGTATGTTCACTTTTCTTATTTTGTATGTTATTACCATACCATAGTCCATCCAACCATCTTTTCTGATCTACAGTGTCTCCATATCACTATTCTTTTTCCCATACAGTTAATTTTCCACAATAGGCCAAAGCAAGCTTTTAAAAATTTTAATCAATAGCTCTATTGTTGCCTCTTCCAATTTACTGAACTTTCAGTTTCTAGAACTCTTTTTCATCAGTGATCTCATATACTATCCTGATTGTCATGCACTCTCATGATTGTAATTTTAAGACTTGTGCCCTAATTAAAGAATTTCAAATTCAGTAATCCCTTGATCTCTCTAGGAATTACAATTCACCATGGTGCCTTCTTTTTTTCTTATATGTTCTAACACAACTTTTCAGTCCTCTGTACATGTTATAGAATCACACCAGTTCTATAATCACATATGTACATACGTTAATAATGTTTAATTTATTCTACTGTATTCTTACCCCCGTATCCCTTCCCCTGCCTTCATTTCCCTTTGCCTAATCCAAAGTACTATATATTCTTAGAGTTACCTGTTATTATGAATTAGCTTCTGTATATCATAGAAAATATTCTGCCTTTGGATGTTTTTAGGGCTGGATTATTTCAATTAGCATGATATTCTCCATTTTGATCCATTTACCTGTAAATACCATAATTTCATTCTTCTTTAAGGCTAAATAATATTCCAACTCATATCTATCTATCTATCTATCTATCTATATCTATGTCTATATCTATATCTATCTACATATAATTACATTTTCTTTGTCCATTCATCTCTTGAAGGACACATAGTTTGGTTCCATAGTTTCGCTATTGTGAATTGAGCCACTATAAACATTGTTGTGACTGCATCACTGTAGTACACTGATTTTAAGTCCTTTGGGTATAAACTGAGGAGTGGGATAGTTGGGTCAAATGGTGGTTTCATTCCACGTTTTCTAAGGAATCTTCATACTGCTTCCAGAGTGGTTGTACCAATTTGCAGTTCCACCAGTAAACTATGATTGTACTTTTCTCCCCATATCTTTGTCAACATCTATTTTTTATCCTTATTATCTCCCATACCCTCTTGAAATCTGTGAGTTAACCACTATATTCTCAGCTTTGTATTTACCTTTATGTTATGGTCTGGATATGAAGTGACTTCCAAGAGTGCCTGTATTAATGCAGGAATGTTCAGGGGTGAATGAATAGATTATCAGCCCTTTAACTAATCAGTCCCTCCTAGTTTGAATGAACTGACTGGGTAGTAACTATAGGCAGTGGGGTGTGGATAGGGGACGTGGATCATTGGAGGAATGCTCAATAAGAACACATCTTCCTAGTGGCCCCTTCCCTACTTCCCTCTCTGCCTCCTTCTGCCAAGAAATAATTTGATGTTTATATGTGAGTAGTGCAGCTGCTCACAGCTTGAAGCTTTCAGTGACTTGAGAATGCACCTCAGTCTTTAAATCAAGCCTATACACTTCCTGGGCATTCCTCAACTAATGACTATGGCCTAGCCAATTGTGCCCAATGCATGGGGATCATCAAACATTTAATATTTACTCTGGATTTCCCTATTGAATTGGGGAACTCTTTATCATAACTGTATAAAAATTTGAGGCTAACTTTCTCTTGCTTGACTTTTATATGTGTCAGGATTCCTCTGTTCCTCTGTTTGACTTTGTTTTTTTTTTTTTACTTTTTTAACTTTCATAGGAATTCCAGCCCTACCCACAACTGTTCCTCCTCCTAAACCCATCTCAACCTCTTCTACTGGAAGATCCAAATGATGTAAAAACTCAAAAAAGTTGCCTCAATAATTTTTTTCTTCATAAGTGATAATATATCTTGGTTCAGTTAGAACAAACCTGGTTTATAATCACTGTCCAGTTATAATTATTTATATCTCCTCTTTCATTCCTATAATTGTTCCATGTTGACTTAGACTTATTTGGCAACTTTACACTATTTTTTTGAACTTGGGAATGAACCCAGGGGCACTCAACAACCAAGCCACATCCCAGCCCTTTTTGTTTTTATTTTTTTCTTATTTTGGGAAAGCATCTCACTAAGTTGTTTAGGGCTTCGCTAAATTGCTGAGACTGGCTTTGAACTTGCAATCCTCCTGCCTCAGTCTTCCAAACCACTGGGATTATAGGCCTATGCCACCACACCTGGCCCTTGTACTGATTCTTAATCATTAGGAATTGTTTTCTTTTCCATCTACTCTAATGCACCTGATGATCTCATCTGTTTTTATTTTTAAGTTATAATTTATATATTGGCAATGACTATTTAATTCTTTTTTAATATTTATTTTTTGTAGTTGTAGTTGCACACAATAACTTTATTTTATTTTATTTTTATGTGGTGCTAAGGAGCAAACCCAGGGCCTTGCATGTGTGAGGTGATTGCTCTATGGCTGAGCCATAACCCCAGCCCCTCTATTTAATTCTTTATCCAGAATCAACTATCCAAACTGAAGCCAAATACTTGCTTATTCACCTTTTTCACTTAGATATTAAATAGACATCTCAAATTTAACAGGTATTAAAGAAAAATATTTATCCTTAGATTCTGTCTTTTTTATTAAACTCTCCATAATTATATTTTATAAACTCTATCTTGAACTGTATATCTATGATATGACCACTTCTCTCAATCTTGGAATGAAATAAACTACAATTGCTTCTTATTATGATTGTTGCAAAAGCCTCTTTAAAACTCCTTTTTGCTTCTTCCCTTTTCTGCTTTTGTCTCTTCTCAATGCAGTAGTCAGAGCGATCCTGTTAAATCAGAAACCAAATGATACAACAAACCACACGTTCAGAGTTCCCCAATGTTATGAATATCACATAGAAAAATTTGAAATTCTTACCACAAGTGACTCTAGGTTGTCTGTCACCCACTATCTCTTAGTACCACTCTCCTTTAATCATAGAAGTCATATTGAGCACTACTTTGTTTGTGTCTACTGATAATTAGACACTTCAGGAATAGAAGTGCAAGAGATTTATTGGAGGAAAAAGAAGGAGGTGCTGAGATCCTTCAGACCATGGAGAATATCTGACAACCATAGAAGGATAAAAGGAAGATTAGATAGGAAGTATCAAACTGACATGTATCTCTGAGAAACTTTCAACCAGAATGATGGGAAATCCTTCATTCAAAGTCACATACTGTAAGAGTCTCATACCTTGCCAGAATGGGCCTGACATAGTGCTCTACAATTCTTAGTCATTGATTGGAAACAGACCATAGGAAGCTTGAGCTCAGGAAACATGCCCTAGTGGATCTAGAAGGGTAGTAGCTGCAGGCATCAGGCATGTAAGTTGGAGTGAGCAGCATATTTTCATGGCTACGGCATATTGCTTTACATGGACCCATGTCATTGCTTTTGCATTAACTATTTCTTCTACCTGGAATATTCTTCTTTTCAATATCTACAAATCTGGATGCCTCATCACCTTCAAATATTTCCCCAAATGTCACATTCTTGAACTAGACCCACACTGTCTGAATTTTAACTCTTCTACCATTATTGCCACCATGACCACCTCCAATCACCAGTATAATTTCTGATTCCTTCTTTCAGGTTTATTTTCTTCCTTAGCAAGTATTAACTTCTAAAGTAATATGAATTTTAAACATTTACTTTATTTTCTAGGTTTAAAATAAAAATGTAATCTCTTTGAGAGTTTTGATTTTTTTGGAGGGGTGCTGGGGTTTAAACCCAGGACCTCACACATTCTTGGCAAGTACTCTACCACTGAGCTACATCCCATCTCATTTTATTTTATTTGGAAACAGGATCTAAATTGCCCAGGCTGGTCTCAAACTTCCTGTTCTACTGTCTTACCCTCTTAGGTGGCTGGGATTACAGACATGTAACACTGTCCCTGAATAGGGTGGTGATTTTGGCATCTCTTTTTCAGGGATGTTTCTCCAACAGTTAGGACATTCCCTACTAGTTAACTAGGCAGTAGTAAATAAGTGTTGAAAGAATGAATAAATGTCTAAAATACCTCTGTTTAAAAACCTTCTTATTACACATGGAATAAACATGGAATAAAATGCAAACTCCTGACTATGAGTCTTCAAAACTTCTAGTGATCTCTCTCTTTACATTTTAGAATTTTTCCCTTATCACATAATCCCCTTGCACTTGCACCTCAAGTTTTTCAACAATATTTTATTGCATGCAGCAATAATTAATCTTTTTCCTGTAATCCTGCCTCCTTACTCTCCAATAACCTCTAATCATGTGATTGATTTATACTTAGTTATTTAAATCTTAATTTAAATGCCACCTTTTTCAGAGAGAATTTTAGGACCACTGTCATTGACGTCTTTCTTCTCTCTTATTTTCTGCAAAATAAATACAACATTCTCTAGGGATTTATTGTTATTTTGCTTATTTACTTGCACTCCATGTGCTTCCACATTAGCGAATAAATTTCTTGAGGGCAGGGACTGACTATATTTATCTTGTTATTCTGCGTATTCCTAAAACTTAGCACAATGACTAATACCTACTCAATGTTCTTTAAAACACTTTATCTCTGGTTCAGTACATTATTCACTAGGAATAGAAATAGTTAAGAATATGGAATTTTAGATCAGACAGGCCTAGGCTTTACTCTCAACCCAGTCATTATCTATATGAGGTTAAGCAAAAAACCTAACCTTATTTTACAATGAGAAATTCACTGCACAGAACTAAGAGGAGGATTAGGAGATATAGAATATATCACTTTCCCAGAACCTAGAACATAGTCTGCACTATATATCTAAAATGCTATTGTTTATTAACTGTGCTATGATTATCATCATTATTGGAAAACTGCAAAACTGAAAGAGTTAATTGAAGTCATTTTTGGTAGGAAAGACAAAGGCAGAAAAAAATAATTGTTCTTCCCCAAGCCCTGAAAAAAATGAGAGAACTGAAAATTAAATTACAAATTGGAATCGTTTCACTTATTCCTTATCTACTTTTGATTTCTATACTTATGTTTGACAATATATGATTATAATGTTATAAATAATGATTGTTTCCTAATGATTGTCTCATCTATACTTGTGAAATTTGAGGATCCTAAACTTTCTAGTTGATTCTCAAAGCTCATGAGTATGAGTTTTAGTTAAAATAGAAGATGATGATATGACTATAGATCTCTTCTTCTGGTTATATATTTGACACTAAAAGCTGCTCATAATTGAGGAAAACAACACTTAACATTTAATATTTACTTTAATATCTGTACATTCCATAGTTAGCCTTTAAAATTTTTAAAAATTCTGTTCTCTTATAGCTTCTCTATAATTTGTCATCACTAGGCTTGCTACAGCTGTCACACGCTCATATTCATCCATTTTACCATGTCAAGATTTATAGAAACATTTAAAATAATTGTTCAAATTCCTGGAAGCCATATTTTAGAAACTGCCATTAAATATAAACCGTCTTAACAGAATGCATTCATTTTAGTGAAAATGAAATATGATTTCCCAGAAATGGATTTTAATGATTTCCAGGTCCTTTATTGTCTCAAACTACAAAACTAAAACTCACAGAGTGAATAAAATATTTCATAGTTATAAAGTAGATATTGAGGGATGACGTTTAATGTTTTATCATAGCAGGTCTCATTGGGTGATATTGGCGAATATTGAATTTTTCCTTTAATTTCACATAAGGGGTTTTATAGAAGAACCTGAAAGACTTTTCATTTATTTTGGTTTATATTTTATTTCATATTACAAAAACGTATTCAGTGTACTTATTTGTCAATGGATGATCTCATAAGTTAGTTTGCCTTGCAAACTGTAGATTTTCAATGTGGTTAATAACATCCATTAAGTTATAAACTAAAAAATAGGCACATATAAATAAGAAAGTAAAATAGTATCTCCAAATTAATATGAACCTAACAATCTCCCAAATTCCAGAGAAAATCAATCAAAAGTTTGATTCTGGAGATGTATAATAATATAATTAAAATTTTATATGTAATTTATTTATGATGATTTGAGATCAGATGTGTTCAAGGGGATGTGGATGTCGACATTTTATTTCTAAATAAGCACACATAAATGAATTTACAGAAATATATTTATAGTAAAAATCCATATTTACATGTGTATTTACATTAATGAATTAAGACTATATTCACTCTTCTATAATTTGTTAGTTTTGCTCAATATCACTTTTCAAAATATCGACAGATATCTCTACCTCATTCTTTTCAATGGCTGTACATTTCCATTAAATGGATGCATCATTGGACATAACCCCCTTTTAAAAATAGTAGCTGCTACTCAATCTCACAGATTGGTGTCATGCTGCCTAATTATTAATAGACTTATGATGATTTGAGAGGAGCCAGGAATCTGTTGTTGTCCTGTTTCCATAGCAGCGTATCTCTTTTTCATGGGATAGATATATTCTCATCCTCCCAAGAATACTGCATTTCTTTTAGTAATTTCTTTGTATATTGTATATTTAAACTTGATTTTAAAGTTGTTAGGTAAAAGAGAAACTTCAATATTTTTATATCTTATTTTGTGATTTTTTATATTTGAAATTAATCACAACTGATTCAGATATGTATTGCCAGATGGCAAGCCTAAAAATTTGTAACAAGTTTCATGTTCTGCAACATCATATGGTAGTGTCCATTTTCCTCCATCTTGACATATACTGATAACATCTTTGTCTTTGCAAAAATTATATATGGTTTTACATTACACTTCATAAGTGGAAAATAAAATATTTTCAAAGATGTTTCCTTTTTTATTTCCTTTTTATGACCTCTTTTTTGATAGTTGTTGATGGACCTTTATTTTATTCATTTATTTGTATGTGGTGCTGACAATTAAACCCTAGCAAGCACTCTACCACTGAGCCACAACCCCAGCCCTTTTTTATGACCTCTAAACATTTTTCCATTTACTATTCTCTATAAATTTTTAAGGTATTTTAAGTTAAGACTATTGGGTTTGATATATATATATATATATATATATATATATATATATATATATATATATATATATATATATATATATATTACAAATATATTTCCTTTGTTTTAAATTGTTTTCCATTCTGCCCTTTTCCATTCATCCCCTTTTCTTAGTGCCTAAACTATATGTGCTCACTACCCATTACTCACTAAGTCACCCCTTTTATCAGAATATCAAAATATCATGGTGTTTTTGCTCAAGTAATCCTTATTTTACTTCATAATGACCTGAACGTGCAAGAATAGCATGACAGTATATTGTTATAATCATTATATTATTAATTATTATTAGTCTTTTATCATAGATACGCATGCATGGGAAAAACAATGCATAAGGAGTTTGGTAGTTTCTGTGGTATCAGGCATCCATAGGGGTTCTGTAAATGTATCTTCCATTGATAAGGAGGGACTACTGTATTCGTCAATTAATACAATTGATCGTACATTTTTTTTCTATAAATGGAATTTTTGTGGAGTCAAAACAAATTCTCAATTATTTGATTTAGCTACTGAAACTTCCTTTTCTTCCAAGTAAAGGGTTGCCGAGATATCCAACACTCAAGTGGGAGCAGTAAATGAAGAAATGTAGCCAAAAGAAGCAGGACAGTACCATGAGTGTTGACACTTAGGAAGAATGGTAAAGAAACATACACTAAATGCTGTCTGCTGCTTCTTTTCTAGCCAGATGCATCTTTCATTATTCCTAATGAATACTAAATTAAGGGAATAGAGTTCACAGACTAGCAAAGAAATCTCAAAAAGAAAGAAAAAAATAAGGGCACCATGAAGAATCTCCCAAGATTTTAGAAAACCTGACAGTATGAAAGTGAAACATTGAAGAGTGGCAGAAATTTATATTAGATAAAAATAAGGACTCTGGGACTTAAGAGGACCTGGCTTCATATTCTGACCTTGCCACTTGCTATGTGGTCTTGGATATGTTTCCCAAGATCTCTGTGTCTTGATTTCTCCATTTGCAAAATGAGATTAACAACAGTAATTCCCTCAAAGCATAATAATTAGGAATATACATATGCATGTGCACACATAATATTATGTAACATTATATATATTATTTAGTATTTGTAAAATACTGAAGAAAAGGACTTAACATGTAGTGATTATTAAAATATAGTAAATAAACCTATAGTAAAGAAACCTCAGGAAAAAATATCTACAACAGAGGCAACACAACAGAGTAATTAGATATTATAAGAAGATTATAGAAATATGAGACCATATTTGTCACATCAAATGATGACAAGCTCTTAAGAAAACAAAATTAATGGAGATCTTTAAAATAAATTTTCTTAGACCCTCGTGGTTTTCTCTTAATTGTCTCTAGAGCAATCTAGGACTCTGAGAAACAATTTAAAATATTTTGTTATAGAATAAATCCCACAGTGGTTCTAATTTTATATTGGTAAAGCTATACATTTATTTTCCTCTTCTGGACAGCCACCTTTGATGTTACTGTCTTCCCCTATGAAAATAGCCACATGAACATTAACACAGTTTCTCTCCTAATATTCCCTACCCCCAAATCTAGTTTGGGTAAACGAGTAAATTTTCTTCATAGATCAGAGATGCTCTTGCCAAAAAAGTGAAATCATTACATACTTTCTCCTCCATCTCTTTTGCTGTTAGGGACCAGGATTGATTTTTTTCTACAGCAACAATAAGGGTATACTTATATGAATCTTTCATCTCTCTCAAAACCCAACTATGCTTCAAGATCTCCATCTAAATTAAGAGATATTAGCAGGTTAATAGATTTTATCCGAATTTTTTTAACTTAGACCCTAAAATTTTGTACTAATTTTTTGGGGAAATTGAATTTTGGCTCTCATTGTTTTTCATCAGCTTTTTTCAAATTATACTTGATATGACAAAATTACTCAAACTATATACTAGATTTTGTCATATCAATATTCTCTACTTGTAGTGTCAATGAAAACTATTTCTTTTATGTTTGCCTCTGGTCATTTCTATAAGTCTTTAAGAAGTTTTAAGAATTTTAAATCAGAATTTTAAAATCTACCTTTCAAAATATCTCATCTGATTTGTTCATATGATGAACTATTGTTTTTCCAATTGCATTCAGTAATCTAAACTACCCTTATTGCCAGGTGTGGTGGTGCATGCTTGTAATCCCAGTTACTTGGAAGAAGAATAGAAGTTCAAGGCCAGCCTCAACAATTTAGTGAGACACTGTCTCAAAATAAAATGAATTATAAAAAGTACAAAACATAAAAGCCCAATATTTCCTACACCTCAGATAAAAACACTCTCCTCATATCACAGTACAATATTCCAATGACCCAGTAAGAATTATAATTGTCATAATATGAAAAAATAGAATTTAAGTAAATAAAGCATGCAAATTATAATATAGAAGTCGTAATTATATTTGCTCCGAGTAAATGCAATAATAATAATAATAATAACAAAACTAAGCTTTATTCAACAAACTCTAGGCATTATGACATAAGATTGGTAGGTATCAATGTATTTAATCTTCACAGCAACCCTGTAAGGAATTAGGTATGATTACATTCTCATTTTACAGATGGGAAAACTGGTGCAATGGAAGATCAAATAATTTTCCCCAGTTATTCAGTTAATAAGGTGTAAACTAGAGTTTGGTTTGTTGCTCAGTGATAGAACACTTGCCTAGCATGTACAAGGCACTGGGTTCAATTCTTAACACTGCATATAAATAAGTAAATTAAAGAAAGATCCATTTACAACTGAGTTAGAAAATATGCAGCTATATCTTCAACAGAGAAACAAGAATTATAGTTAAAATATGTTCATCATCTCATACTGAGAATTACTAATACACTTTTATTATATTATTTCAAATATGATGTATCTGTTCATGACTGGGACAAGGATTATATAAACTGTGAAGGATGTGGAGGGGAATAGGATTAGCTCTCATGATGTTGCACTAGGATGGTTTCTGTCATTAATCAAAGTAGCCTTAATATCTCAGAATTTTGTAACAAAAGCATTTATTTTCATGTTCATGGGCTTGGCTAGGCTAAGCTGGACTGAAGGCTTATGGTCAGATTCAGATTTGCTCCAGATTTTTATTCTCAGGCTAAATCTGAAAGAGCAGAAGTTATTTGGAAACATGCTTTTCTCTTGGCAAATTAGATACACCAGAATGGAGGCCACACAAGTCAACAAGCTGATTATTAGTCTTTTCTTCTTCATGACCTTGGGCCTAAATAACTCATAAAGCAAAGTACGTCAATAATGTGAAAAAATATAACATACATATTTTAATATACTGTATAGGAAAGTCAGATGGCAGGGAGCATAGATGTGTTGGCTATTTGTATTTCTTCTTTTGAGAAGTGGCTATTCAAATCATTTACTCATTTTTAATTAGATTATTTGAGTTTTATTAGTTTTTTCTTTAGTTCTTTATTTATTCTGTATATTAATTCTTTGTTAGCTAAAGAGTTGGCAATTATATTTCTCCCATTATGTAGATTGTCTCTTTTCTCTGTGGTTTCCTTTGCTATGAAGAAGCTTTTCAGTTGCTATAATACTATTTATTTATTTGTATTTTTGATTCCTGGGCTTTCTGGATCATATCCAAGAACTCACTGATATACCAATGCCTTTAAGTGTTCCCTTTTGTTTTCTTCAAATTTCATAGAATCGAGTCTTACACTTAGTTCTTTGATCTACTTTGAGTAGATTTTTGCACTGGGTGAGGGACAGAGGTCAAGTTTCAATCTGCATATGGATAACCATTTTTCTGAGCACAACTTATTGAAGAATCTGTCCTTTCTTTAATTTCTTTTTTGGAATCTTTTGAGAATCAACTATAGATGCCTGGGTTCATTTTGGGGATCTTTATTCTGTTCCATTGGTCTATATCATTTGTGCAAGTACAACATTGTTTTGGTTACTAAGACTCAGTAGTAAAGCAGAGGCTTTAAATACACTGACTTATTTTGCCTGGCTATCTCATACTCCTCAGATTTCATCAGAACACTTGACTCTTGGTAAACCCTTGTCCCAAAATAATGAAACCAATCGGAAGTACAGAGCAAACTGGTGTCATACAGACTATTCATATTAGTAATTTTTTTATGTTGTAATTCACTGATATTTGATGCTGTCTGTTACACAGCAAAACCTATTTATGCATTATTATGATTTTGATTTCTTTTGTTCCCAACAGCTTTTTATAAGTTATTCATTTTCATATTTTTTAATCCTTAACTTAACTTTTAAAAAGTCTTTTCAGGCAGGAAATTAATAATTCTTGCAGTTTAAAATTTTATTGATTTTTTTTGCCATTACACAATAAGATTTGTGTAAATTTTTCATAAATGCTGGTAAAACAGTATTTTTTAGTCAATAAAGTATGAAATACATATCCATTTAATTAACTGGATCATATTATTTAAAATACTTAATACTATCACTTATTTTTCCACATTTTGAAAAAGATAAAAGAGTTTTTCTACCAATCCCCCTTAAATTTTCTATTGTATTGGGCCTATACAGTTCATGATGATTATAGGACATTTTGATGTAATAATACTTTCGACAAAGCTGTTTTGCAGGAGCTGTTTTGATTTCTGCCTTTTGACATCAAGGGTTTTTAACAGGATTGTTGTGGTAAAGAAATTTTTTAACATAGCTCATCCTATATAAACAAACCATTTTACATAATCATTATATATATATATATATTTACACTTGGATTGAACTCAGGGTATTTAACCACTGAGTCACATCTCCAGACCTTTTTTTTTTTTTTTTTTTTAAGACAGGGTCTTGCTAAGTTGCTGAGGCTGGTTTTGAACTTACGATCCTCCTTCCTCAGTCTCATGAGTAGACAGGATAGCTGGAATTACAGGCGTGCATCACCACCCCTGCTCGCAGCAGACACTTACTGCCGCACACATGACTCCTCTCTTTTCCTGAAAGGCAGGAATTAGCTGGGGCTCAAAAATTAGGAAACTATTAGATACAAGATTCAGTTTAGAGTCTCAGCTCCATCATGCTATTATCTAAGCATAACTAAATAAAATTTTACATTTTTTTCAGTAATTGATATTTTAATAGTGTCCAACATTGTTCTTCAGTATCAATAAGAACATTGATCAATAAAATATTTTTTCTAGTTATAGTCATACATTCTGTTTGAATTTTATACTGTCTGATACTGAGAAGTTTTTCTCTTTTAGTCTGTGTTTATTTAGTCTGTATTGCCAAATTTTTTACCTGTAACTTCATTTGGTTTTATATGATCACTAAAAAAATGGTATTTAGTTGATTTTGTTATCCTTTATTACTAAAATTAGATTTTTAATAATTTATATTTTTCACAATGGTTGTGTTTGTTTTAATTTTCAACATGGATTATATTCTCTCTCTATATATGTGTGTGGGGATGAGTATGTATGTATATAAAACATATAAAACATATGTATGTTTTCTTAAGATTTTGGTAGTTTTAACAATATTTCTGATGATTGAAATGGCATTTTAATGAGGATAAATTAGATTTTTTGGATGTAAAAAACAATCACAAAATTTCAGAAGCATTAGCAACAAATGTTTATCTTTGCTCAAATATAAATGTGCTGCTGTTTGGTTGCAACTCTCCTCCATGTCCTCTCCATTCCAGGATCTAGGTTGATAGGGAAGCCTCTTTCTAGAATACTGCCAGTTTAAAAACTAAGAAAATGAGTATATCAAGAACTTTCACTGGCTTTTAAATTCATTTTTTAGCATTGTTTTAGTTGTAGATGGACAGAATACTTTTACTTTTATGTGGTTCAGAGAATCGAATCCAGTGCCTCACATATACTAGACAAGCATCTACCACTGAGCCACAACCCCAGCCCAGCTTTTAAATTCTTTAAAACATATTTCATTGACTATAGGAAATTATATAGTCAAGCTTAATATCCAAGAGATTGAAAAATATAATTCTCCCCAAGGGATATTGAATATTTGTGATAAATAACAGTTATCTACTACATAAGAAATGTGTACCAATTTAAAATTTGCCAGTGGTTTCCATTAACTATTTCAAACACATACTCAAATCCATAGTTCTGTTAATTATCAATTTTGATTTTTTTTAATTAGTCTGGTTTTTAGACTTATAGAAAAATTTTGACAAGTATATTTTGATTATTTTCTGCTGTTACTTTGCAAACTTATTTATAACAATAACTTCAATCTTTCCAGCTGCCCCTGCCATACCATTGGTATGCTTATTTCACTTTTGGGTATTCTTTATTTCGACTAATTCTTTAACTAGAGGATGTTTTTGTCTTTAGTCGAGATTGCTATTAATCAATTTTATAAATATTTTCACAACATAAATATCTTACTGCCTTCACTAAAACATGAGTTTCTGCCAGGTTATTGAAATCTGACTTTGTATACTTTAGTCTCTTAGAATGCCAGATATTTTGTGTTATGGTCTATTGAAAGGTAATGTTCTGGAGGATAATCCTTAGGTAAGCTCAGTTTTTATTCTTTTATGAATCCATAGGATTATACAGTTTTTTCTTCAACTTTGAAATTCAAACTTTTTCCAAGTTATGTGTAAATGATTATATTTTTTCATTTATTTGCATATTATTCAGTGAATTTCTTTGATCTACAAACATGGAGCTTTGTTTAGTTTTCTACAGGTTTATATTAATATTTTATTTTCATTGTTAGTTCTGCTCCATTTGTCCTAGTCTCTTGTCCAGTAAAACAATTATTTGTGGGCTGAATTAATTTATTTATTCATATATTCAATAAAATGGATTTTATTATTACAATATAGGTTATGTTAAATATAGTTCTAAAGCTATTTCATAAGTTGTGATTTTTTAAAAAAAACTTTTTTTTTGCCTTTGTGCCTGAGTTCATCATAACCGTTTTATAAGGCTTTTCATGTTATTCTGGATTGTTTTATAATATTTTATCTTTTATTTCATAGAGTTCATATTTCTTGAATTTATTGAGGAAATGCATTTCTCATATATTTTACATGTATCTTCTTCCTCAAAAATATTTTCTCCACATTTTGAGTTAATGATCTCTATTTTGCATTGCAAAATACTTTTCAACCTTCTAATTCTTTTTCTTTAAAATTATTTATTAAATTAGAAGAAATCTACATTTATCTAAGCATACTCATTGTCAATAAACATGGTGGACACATTTTCTACCCATCACTCTTCAACTGATTCCTATTAGAATCCTAAATGTTAAGCTATATGGATGTTGATTATATTCATAACCATTGTCCAGAATTCTTATATCAAATAGTTATGCCTCTAACATAGATATAGACAGCAAAGGTATTTCATGTTCTTGCTGACTATATAGAACAGAAATTATTCTGAATAACTTACATCACTCAGTAAATCCTACCTTGTTTGGTGTAATGAATGAAATGATGAAATTGGAGGAATTCAGTCATTCAAAAGATGTTTTGTTTTCTTTCTTTTTCTATCAGACTTGTTTTTGTGATAACTGGTGCCACTTCTTATTCACTTCTATCTTTGTTATACTCTATCAGTACAAATGCATAAAGATATTTATAATAAGAAGTGACCATGTGATATTGGCTTAGTCAGCTTGGCTGCTATAACAAAAATTATCAATGATTATATGGGTAAAGTAATAGAAATGTATTTCTACATTTCTGAAGGTTGTGGAGTCCAAGATCAAGGTACAAGCCAATTTAATTCCTATTGAGGGCCGTCTTGTCCACTGTAGATAAATTGTCCTCCTGTTGTATCTTCGCAAAGTTTGTGAGGAGAGAGAAAAAAAACTGAAATAATATTCTTTTGTGTTTCTTCATGTTTTTTCACTTAGTCCAATTCATGAGGACTATGCCTTCATGACCTAATTACTTCCAAAGGACCCACTTCCAAATACTATTCATTACATTGAGAATTGGGGCTTCAACATATGAATTTTGCAGATGAGGAGACACATTCAATACATACCCTATATATATAAGAAGCTGGTCAACCTTGATCAATGAAAAGATTTACTCATGTAATGGGAAGGTTTGCTTTTGTCAATTTTGTTGGCAGCTCTGTATAGGTGGTGCATTGGGGATCTTTCTGTCTGTTAATGCATGAACAGAGTCTAAAATCTTTTTAATCATTACTATTAATATATAATTCCTATTTCTAACTATTTGTAATGCTCCTTCTATTTATGGAACACATCCTTCCCTATGTGTTTTAATAAGCTTGTTATTGCTGCTATGACTAAAAGACATGAAAAGAACAATTTTAGGGGAGGAAAAGTTTATTTAGGGGGCTCACAGTTTCAGAGGTCTCAGTCCATGAAAGGCTAGGTCCATTCCCCAGGGTTCGAGATGAGACAGAATGTCATGGCAGAAGGATGTGTTAGAAAGAAGTGGCTCAAATAATGATCAAGAAGCAGAGAGACTAAGCTCAGCTAACCAAATATATACCCCAGAGGCATGCCTCCATTGACCCACTTCCTCTGGTCACATTCTACCAGTCTACAGTTATCACCCAGTTACTCCCATCAGGGGATTAATTCACGGACTTGGATAAAGCTCTCATAACCCAAACATTTCACCTCTGAATGTTCTTGCATTGTTTCACACATAAAATATGGGGGGACACCTCACATTCAAACCATAATGCTATAGCTCTTGGTTCTTGATTTTCTATGGCTTCCAGGGAGATATTCATTAGAACCAATAAAACACAGGAGAGGATGCTAGAAGCTAAGCATTATAATGAGGAACTTCTGAAAAAAATCACTTAGGAACTGCAGAAATTGGACATTTAAGGTGATGGTAACACAAACACTAATAAGTTAATAACCAGAAAAAAATAGTATGCCTTCATTTTTTTTATTGAATGTACCCTGAACATAGTATTTTAGGAAATTCTAATTTTCTGTTTTATTATGTAACAATTAAGATGATAAATTGTGTTAATACTTATGCTTAAACATACATACATAAATCTCTTAGATGAAGTGGAGTGTTCTTAGGGCTAAGGGACTTTGGATTACTCTGTGTGATACAAGGTGCATAATTCATCATTGTGAACTATGAGCATTGCCATTATCACTATTATTTAGATAAAATGAAACACATTGTATATCACAACTTGTGTGCAAAATACCCATTTAGCTACATTAGAATGTCAATAATAATTGTCATAAAATTTTTATTTCATGTGTTAATTTCAGACTGAATAGTTCCTATATACCTATACATCCTCAATGCATAACATAAGCAAATAAAAATAAGAAAACACTCTTAGGAAATACCCAAAATACAATATGCTAAGTTTTTTCTGTATATTGTGTGATAGAAAGTGAATAGCTACCAAACACAAAATGAACAAATTTAACATGTAAAATTTATTTTTGCTCTCTCAAAATGAAATGTGTACTGAAAATAACCAGGTAGAAGACCAATACAGAAATAACACTCTTACCTAACAGGAGCAGAATTCTCATTTTTCTCAAGTTCACAGGGAATTATTTTCCAGAGTCGATCATATATAACACTGTAAAACAAACTTCTTAATAAATTTTAAAGGATTGAAATTATGCAAGGTAACTTGCTGATACCAATGGAATAAAACTAAAACTCAATAACAAAAAGAAAGCAAAAATCCAGAAATACCTGTAAACAGTGTATTCTTTAAAAAAAAAAAAAAGAAAAAAAAAAGAATTCACGTTCTTTGACAATTGAGAGTCCCTCCTTGACCAAACTTTATTCGATTTTCTCTAGAGCCTTCTCCTCTACTAATCCTCATCCTTGGCCTACAGAGAACAGCTTTACCAAATAATTATACTAAGCCAGTTTGTCAAGAATCTCCCTAATCTTGATATCTGAGTATCCTTGATGTATGATTAAGTTCCTCATCTCCTATGCTTGATGTCTAAATCCTTGGTTTGCCTTTAATTAGCACTGTTTTATGCCAGTGAATCAAAAATTGCCTAAATCTTGATATAAGCTTAGTAATAATATATCCACTGACCCCATCAATTTACCTTTTGGCTAAAAATCCCAACTGTCTTTTCTCTATTTAGAGCTCACTTCTATACTAAAGTCTCTCTCCCCTACTGCTTTATTAGGAATAAAATTCATCTTTCTAATTTTTTATTTTTAGAACTCTTCAGTTTTAAAAACAATCTTTTCTGACAAATATTCATATGAATTTGTGATTCTACTGAAATTAAGAATATTTGCCTATAGCTTTATTTAACACTCAAAAAAACATATCAGTAGTTAAAGACAACAACATAACTGAATTGTTTAAATTATTTTTTCACACCTAACCCAATTTACATTTGACATTTGGATTACCTGTCATATAAAACAAACATACCCCTTAACCAACCAAAGGACACACTGCATACAAAGGGCTAGAGATGTGGATGTGGGGATGTGGTTAAGTGCCCTTAGGTTCAATTCTCAGTACATAAAAAAAAAAGGTACTAAGATGCTAAAGATTAATTTCACCAGTCTGTCTCCTATCAACTATACAAGTAAACACTGGTAGTACATGTGATCTAAATCACTCTTTGCAGCAGTGGAGAGCTGCTATGGATGGGGCCATTGTTATTCTATTACACGTGGGACAGAGAGGATGCACAGGTGAACACAGGCATTCTGCCTGCACTGGCTTTCCACAAAGAATCACTTAAGACCATGTCATCTAGATGTTGCTGGGCTCAAAGGCTGATCTGGGCCTTCAGGTCTCATCTTGCTATTTTTGACAAGTGTGTAGTTTAAACTTCTTATTTTATATAAATCAATGTCAAAAATAAAAGGGAATTCAGAAAATATGTTAAAGCAGATGAAAATGCAACATGCTAGAATTTATGGGATGCAGGGAAAGCAGGCCTAAAAGGAAATTTTATAGTTTTAAATGTACAAAAACACATACACAAAAGGAAAAAAAAAACAATAAAAATTACCTAGTTTTACACTGTAAAGAAAATGTCAAAGTAAACTCAAAGCTAGTATAAGTAACAATTAAAGATAAATTTAAAAAAATAGAAAAATAAATAAAATCAGTGAACCCAAAAGTTGGTTCTTTAAAAGTTTGAAAATTGATTTATCTTTATCTGGATGAAATAAGAAAAAGAGAGAGATTTAAGTAAAAGTAAGAAAATTACTAATTCATTTCTTAAAGAAATGAAAAGGATTATAAGAAGGACCTAATAACAATTGTTTGAAAACCCGATTCAAAAGCCTAAATGAAATGGAAACATTCATACAAACACAACCTGCCAAGACTGAATCATAAATAAATAGAAAATCTGAATAATAACTAAAATAGTAAGGAACTTGAATCAGTAATCAAAATATCCCAACAAAGAAAAACCCTTAACCAGATGGTTTCATTGGTAAAATTCTTCCAATCATAAATTGAAGAGAAGAGAACATTCATTTTATGTGGCCAGTAGCCTATCATAAAAGCCAGGAAAATAAAACTACAGACCTCTATCTCTTATAAATATTTATGCAGAAATCTTCTATAAAATACTAGCAAACTGAATTCAATAATTCAGTTTGAATTTTAAAATATTTTAAAATATTTTAAAAATCACACACTCTGACAAAATGAAATTTATTTGTAGAATGACAGAATGCTACAACATACAAAAATATCAGTCAATGTAATACATGATTATCTCAATTGATACAAATAGAATTTGATAAATTTCAATGTGCTTCTATGGAAAGAAAAATTTAACAAATGAGGAATATTAAAAAAACTCAAAAAAGAAATAAAAGTCACATGTGAGTTACATTATATTCAATGACACAGGACTGAAAACCTCTTCTAACATCAGAAACAAGAATGCTCACATATTTATACTTTTCAACTTAATATTAGATATATAAACTAGAGAGGGAGAAAAGGCTGACTAAATTAAAAAGAAGCAAAACTATCTCTCTGGAGACAACATGATCTTATACATAGAAAATAGTAACTTACACACACACACACACACACACACACACACACACATGATTTTTAGTAGTGAATAAACAAATGAAGAAAAATTACAGTGAAGAAAAAAATGAAAAGTTCATATACATTCCTACACATAGCAATAGCAAAATAAACTGAAATTAAGAAAACAATTCCATTTACAATAAAATCCAAAAAAAAAACCCTCCTAGGAAACAAAAGACTTTTACAGAAAACTGTAATTCATTACTAAAAGAAATTACAGAAGACATAAATAAGTGAAAAGACACCCCGTGTGTGAATTGGAATACTTAATATTGTTAAGTATTTAATGCAATCCCTATCAAAATCCCAATGATGTTTTCGAAGAAATAGAAAATCCTATCCTAAAATTCTTATGGAATCTTAAAGAATACCAAATAGCCAAACAAGCTGCATAAGGACAAAGGGGATGAATACCTCCTGGTTCCAAATTTTATTATTAAACTATAGTCATCAGTGGTGTGGTAATGGCATAAATATAAGCACATAGACTAACAGAATAAAGTAGAAAGTCAAGAAATAATAACAAACATATATATTCAAATTACTTTCTATGAAGTTTACAAGACCATTCAGTTAGTAAAGGATAGTCTTTTTAAGGAATAGGTCTGGGAAAATTAAACCCCAAGAAGCAAAGTTTGACTCTTACCTTATACCAAATAAAAAGGTGAACTTGACAGGAACAAAGTTTAAAATGTAAAATTTTAAACTAGAAAACTCACCAAAATTGGAGAAAAAAGTTCATAACACTGGATTTGGCAGTGATTTCTTAGATATGATTCTTAAAAGCACAGGCAAAAGGAAAAACTGAATATATTGGATGTCACCAAAATTAAGTTCTTGTGCATCAGGAAACTATGAACACAGTAGAAAAACCCTAAAATGGGAAAAAAATATTTTCAAATAATATATTTGATAAGGACTTAATAAGACAATATATAAAGATTTCCCTAATTCAACAATAAAAATAACTCAGCTAGGAGTGGGAAAAATATGTCAATAGATACTTCTCAAAATAACATAGGATAATGGCCAATATGCACATGAAAAGATGCTCAGCAGCATAAATCATTAGAAAATTACAAACCAAAACCAAAAAGATATCCAATTTGGTATCAATCAGATGATTCTTTTCAAATAGGGGAAAATGTTGACAAGGATAAAGAGAAATTGGGACCTTTGTGCACTGCTGTTAGGAATGAAAAATGGTGCAGTCACTGAGGAATATGTTGTAGTAGTTCTTCAAAAAAATTATATGTAGATTTACCATATAATCTAACATTTCCACTGTAGTTATTAACCCAAAACAATCAAAATGGGAATTCTAACAGATATTTTTATACCAATGTTCACATCAGCATTATTCACAAAAGCCTAAATGTGGAAACAGCCTAAGTAACTGTTACTAACAGATAAATGAGTAAATAAAATGTGTTATATCGTGCATAGCATAGGGAATATTATGCCTTAATAAAGAAACAAAATTCTGATAATGCTGCAAAATGGTTGAACTTTGAAAATATTGTAGAAAATGAAATAATTCAAACTCAAAGGAAAAAATAGTGTACATCTTCACTTATATGAGCTATTTAGAATAGTCAGATTCATGCAGACAGAAATAAAATGGTAAATTCCAGAGGTTAATGGAAGTAGGAATTGGGAGGTAGCTTTTAATAGATACAGAGTTTAAGTTGGAGAAGGTGAAAAAAAAATTCTGGTGATATTCAGAGGTGATGGGTACACAGTGATGTGAAAGTACAAAATGCTACAGGTCTATACAGATAAATATAGTTAAAATGGTAAAGTATGTTATGTATATTTTACCACAATAAATATTTAAATCAAAATTTCATTAAATGTGTAAGTAAACTAATTACATAGAATGCATTAATAGTTAAGAAAATGAAGGATATTAAAATAAGCAACATGCTTATGATTAAATCATGGTTTATTATTAGACTAAAAGTCAATTAGTTCTCTAATTTCAGGGAATATATATAGGTCTATACCACGTTTTGTGGGAGAGCAAAATATAGATAGGCTATGAAAGAAAGTCATTATGTAAAAACTTTGACAATTAAAGTACATTACAAAAAATGTTCTTACTAACTGCATTCAAAATATATTTCTTAAATTATTCCTGAAATAGAAATTTTGGTTAGTTCATTATTCTATTAAACGCTAGCTAGAAAATTTTAGATTTTATGCAATTAAACCTTCCAATTACCTCATAATATGTTGTACTAGGGAAGGTTTTTCAAACAACCAGAACCTATTGAGTACACAGAAAGAGAACAAGATTTATTATAAGAAATAGTCCCCTGTAATAATAAAGGATGAAAATTCCCATGATATGCACTGCACAAATGGAAAGACAGGAGTGACAATGATGTAGTTCCATTCACAACAAAAAGGCCTGGGAAACCATGAAAGCCAATGGTGTTAAGTTCCATTGTGAGTTTAAGCTTCTGAAAACAATAGCTTGTGGTTTAAGTTTTAGTACAAAAACAAGTAGGCTCAGTATTCCAGAACAGCCAGTTTTCAAAAGGAAGGGAAGACCAATTTCTAGTAAAAGCAGTCATGCAGGAAGTGTTTTATTCAGCCTTTTTGTTCTATTCAGGTCTTCACTTGACTAAATGAGGCCTGCCCATACTAGGTAGGGCATTCTGCTTTTTTTTCAGTCTACCTATTAAAATATTAAGCTCATCTAGAAACACTCTCATGAATGCATCCAGAGTAATATTTAACCCCAAATCTAGGCACATTCTAACCAAGTCAGGATGATGCATAAAATCAACCACCACAAATTGGCTGTCAAATTGGCTCACATCTCCTAAACCATATGTAGTCTCCAAAGAAATATAATAATGAGCACTTAATTCTGCCTAATGTAATGCAGACTATGTTTTTTATATTTATTTTTAGTTGTATTTGTTTTCCATTTGTTTTGGATAGAGTATCTTTAATTAATTAATTTATTTTTATGTGGTGCTGAGGATCAAACCCAGGGCCTCACCCATGCTAGGAGAGTGCTCTACCACTGAGCCACAACCCCAGCCCTCAGACTATGTTTTTTTCTTATAATTTTTCAACATTACAATTGTGTAAAAGCATAATCCATACAGCCATTCTGATTTTCACTCAGTATAGTATTCAACAAATTACAGCAGATATTCAACTTTATATATAATACGTTTTGCAATAATTGAGTTTGCCACCCATATGCTAATGTAAGTGTTCTGAGAATAACTAAGGTAGGCTATGATATGGTTTTCCTGTTGATTCAGAGGCATGAGGAGCTCAAAGTGACAGAGAAGCAGTCTTACCCTCCAGTTGGATGGAATCATTGTTGTGACTCATGGAGTTCCAAAGAGAACTGTACCTGCGTCCTTTGAAAGTAGACTCAGCTTTATGTTCAAGAATTTCAAGGTCTGTAAACATCAGTCCCAGTGTGGGAATTGATTGTTTGTCACTCTTTGCTTTTTATATTCTCTCTCTCAATATATATATACCTATATATATTTATATATAAATACATATATACATATATATATATATACCTCTCTATATTTATATATAAATATATATATATATATATATATATATATATATATTTAGAGAGAGAGAGAGAGAGAGAGAGAGAGAGAGAGAGAGAGAATTTAAACATTTATTTGAGGAAAAGTTTTTTTTTTTTAAAGAAAATATAGATTCTCTGTAATTTACCCTTCCCAGTTTGAAGCTCAATGAAGAGTAGAGAAGATACTACAGTTTGCTGAAAATACCTGTTGAAGGAATGTTCCTCTAAAGAAAGAGGTTTCTATTTTGTGGCTTTTTCTTAATGGTGTACCAGTCTCACCCCACTTTTGTTTTTGGCTGCAACCAGTAGTATCTCCTATTTTACTCAGTTCAGTGTTTGACAGGTAACTGTCATAATCTCCACAGTAAGGTTCCTAATATGCTTATTTACTAAATGTTTAAGAAACTTTAGTAAGTGTCCCTACTTCTCTATGACTACATAAAAATTGATCCCAAAGCTTGTTGGTTTCAAAAAACACACACGATATCTCATAATTTCCTGAGTTAAGTATTCAGACAGGACTTGGCTAGGCAAGTCTTGTGTGCAGTATGGATGAAGGTCACTTCCTGTTATTTTCCCACATGGAGAGCTGCACTTACTCAACCGAGAGGCTTCACTGATATATCAGGTGCCCTGGTGGGAACAGATGGAAGGCTGTGTTCAGTGAGAACTGTCAACCAGAGTGCATACAGATGGTCTCTGCAGCTCAGCAACCTCATAGTGATCAGCCACCCATTAACTAAGGTATAAACTGCATGGCCTTTTAGGAGCTACTCACATCATTATGCCTTACATCAGCTACCTTCAGTATAATGAAGCACTCACCAACCTAACTAATTTCAAAGAGAAATACAAAATCATGTCCAAGGGCAGATGAAGCTATTTATCCTTGGGCTCAGTTCCACTTATTCTGAAGAACTATGAATTTCAGAAACAATGTGTTGCCTTCCCAGAACACACATGAAGAATACTATGATGGAACACCCTAGACTCGTTCATTCAAAAAGGGAGTATATAGAGACTGGGAGGAGGACAGATGGGATGGAGAGAAGATGGTTGATGAGTTCCAGGGTATTGCTGAATAGGATGGATAACCAGTAATGTTCTATAACATAGTAGGATAACTGTGGTTGACAACAATTAATTAAATATTTTTAAAAAGAACTATCAGAGAGGATTTTAAATCTTCCCATTACAAAGAAGATTATATGTCTGAGTTGAGGGCTATGCCTACCACCCTAAGTGTAATGTATGCATTATATGTTATATACATTTAGACATGTGTTGAAATGTCACACTGCACCCCATAAATATGTATAATTACTATGTACCAATTAAAAATAAAAATGCATTTAAAAGGAAGGGGTAAGTGGGATGCATGTGTCAGTTACTAGTGGAGCAATTCTGATGTTTGAGGCATACATATTGTCAGGGGCATGAATAGGGCTCAGTTCTATATCTGAGTTTGCAGCTAAGTAACATTCTGGGTCTATTCTATGTACATAGAAGTTTGGAGTTTCAAAAGTTTCTCTATTTTTTTTTTTGGTGTCCCTATCCCTGTTAGTCAGAGTTGATATATTTTGTTTAAAAGCTTTTGAGATACCTTCTGTATCAATGTCTAAATCAACTCCATTAGTCAAATACTATACACACATACCAAAAAAAAAAAAACTGTATCTTGGCCTGTATAAATGAAAGTATGTTTGGGGAATTGACTTAAATCTTTATGCCATCTCAAGAAAGAATTGTACTCAAAAGAATTTGGGCTCAAACTTAGATCCCCTGAGACTATGCATCACTTATAGTGCTAGGAATGGATCATTTTTTTTACTCTCCATTTTTCAATTCAGATTAGACTTTTATTCATTTGATCTAGAACATTTTGTTATGCAGATCAAATAATTTAGTATATTTCTTATCTATTGTACTTCTATGAACATCATGATCAACTAGTCAAACCAACCATTATATTTGCAGGAATCAGACAATTCTGACCACAGTCTTGACTCTGTTGTTCATTATGGAAACAATACTCACCTTTTCTTTGGCAATTGAGCACCCATTTTTCTTCTGCCATTCTAGGATCCAATCATTCTGATTGTACTTACATTTTCCTATTAAGTATATGCTGCTTCCACTGAAAAGTCTGGTCCACAGAAAAGAGCAATCACAGAGTTCTTCAAAGGTACCAGTGCTACCCTTGAAAATTTACTTCTCACAATATTGGTGAAGGTATGTCTTCTGGATCTTCTCAGTGTGGTCAAGGTAAACTTTAAATGATAAATATATTCTATCATTCAAATTTTCCAAGCTTTATAATTTTTCCTGTACATTAAACAAAGGCAAGTCCAGCATTCCCAGCTAACTCACCCTGGGTCACCTGTTAGCCAACCAAACTGTTAAAGCCCTTTCTAGCTTCCTGAACTAAATATCAGATAGAAAAATCTCTGTTGTTGAGCTCATATCACTAAATTCTATCTGATTCCGTTATATGTTCTTTTATCATTACCCTATACCATTCACAGACCCCAAGTTCTGTTTGAATAAATTAGAAAACTTGAGTAGTTTTTTCTAAAAAATGTAGCTCACTTCCTCTTTGGTCACAGTTCATACCTCACCTATAGGAGCCTGCTGAAACTTTTTGCTATACAGATCAATAATTTAGTACATTTCCTATCTATTGCACTTCTAGGAAAATCATGATCAACTAATCAAACAAACCATTATATTTGCAGGAGTCAGTCAATTCTAACCATCGTTTTCACTTTGTTGTTCATTATGGTAACAATACTCACCTTTTCTTTGGCAATTGAATACCCATTGTATAAACAATAATATTATACACTATTGTGTGTATAATAGATAGGAAAGCAAAGTGAGGTGGAGTATTGATTCTAATGATATTTAGTGTAATCTTATAAGACTTAGTACAGAGAAGTATCAGGGAATGATATTACTATTTCCTCAAACAATGACTATTAATCCTTCAAGACAGGGGTAGAAAAGAGGCCACCCTCCTCTTCCTGAGGCTAGAGAGGCCACTGTCACTGAATATGCTGAGGCCATTCATACTAAGTCTAGAGGGACTTCTTCCACTGGTAAAAACACTCCTCAGAATTTAAAGTCTCAATGTCCCAGCTTTATTCAAGTCCTCTGTTGTTTCCATATTACAACTTTCATGATCCTATTCCTTTTCAATTAATGTCTTCAACTTAACAGTAGATGCTCTACAAAGCTGGAAGTTCAATTTGCATTATAATTCAGCCTGTCACAGGATGAGATTCTGCCTTTGATTTGCAACAACCTCAGCCCTAAACTGCAGGAGATAACTTCAGGGCACACATGGAACATTTCAGATAATTTGTGTGGCATTTTAAAAGGGAATTTAAATCCCTGAATTCATCCTTTAAATTCTGCACTTTGTCTAGTGACATTAAAAACAACCAGTTGATCTCATTATATTCATAATTTTCTAAAACATTTGAATATATTATATGCATAGTTATTCAGCTCTGCGAATCTTCTAAGTGGTTGATTAGATATAACCAATTGAGATTCTTTATTTATCTCCTATTATGGTTTGGATCTGGAATATACTACTAAATATCAAAACTCTGAAACCATGAGCCAAAATAAATTTTTCCTTCTCTAAGTTGTTATGACAGGGTATTTTGATCATAGTGAAAAAAAGCTCTTTAATTTAGCTTCATGGCTAAATTAAAGTATGCCTTATCGGCACTCTCTTTACTACTAGAAATAGAGTTGATATGATTTGAAAATGCAATCAGATTAAAGAGCCAATTTCAGAATCTTTAAAACCAATTCAGAAAAATCCTTAAATTTTTGTTCATCTAGAACAACTTTCGAAATCAAAATTTGTATAGAAATTGTTCTTCTGAGAAACAGAACCAATATATTCTCACACATATATAAAGAGGTTTGTTATAAGCAATTGCTCATGCAGTAATGGAGTCTGAAAAATTCCAAGACCTACATTCAGCAAACTGCAAACCCAGGAGAGCCATTGTTCTGAGTTCCTGTCTAAGTCCAAAGGTCTTAGAATGAAAAAAAGTTGATAATAATCTTCAATCCAAGTCTAAAGACCTCAGAACCAGGAGATTCAAGGGTGTGAGTTTCAATTTAAACAGTGGCAGGTTTGAGACTCAAGAAGAGCCAGTTTTTCAGTTCAAATTTAACTGCAGGAAAAGACCAATGTCCCAGCTCACAGTCAGCTGTTACTCAGCTATTTTTCCCTATTTAGTTCTTTCATTGTTTGAATGAGGCTTACCTACATTAGGGAGGAGAATCTGCTTTATGTAGTTTACCAAGTGAAATGTTAAACTCAGCCAAAAATGTTTTTTCAGATATGCATCTAGAATAATGTTTGACCAAATGTCTGTGCACTCCATGCTCAGCTAACATATAAAAGTAATCATTTCACATATATTTAGCCAATTCTTGGTCTTAAGAATGGAATTATTCACAATCTCTCCTTCCTATTGCTAAACATTAAGGATCTTATTAAAACAACAACAACAAAAAAAAAAAAATAATTAACACATGATTGGCCCCAGGGCTGCAAAAGCCCCAGCATAACGTTTTGGTTTCAAAGAAAGAACTTGGAGAATTCAATGAAAAGTTTTTTGACATTTTATTACTTATGCACTCCTCAGCAGTGGCAGACCAGGATACAAGGGAGAGCTTCAAGTTGCCTATAACCAGAGGAAATATATATGATAGATTGAATGCCCACTGCACTAGGGAGTTCTTCAGATGTTTTCTGAGTATATTCTTTTACTTTACTACCATAATCACTCTGATTTGATCCTCACCTAAAGGTTGGAGGAAGGGAAGTAGTCAGCTTTCCCTCTCCATTTCCTTCATTATCACATTCTGTGTAGTCCTTCTTATCTCACTGCAAGCTTTCCTAGGCACTTATTAGTGTTTACCCCAACAAGTAAAATGAAATAGGTTAAATTCAACTCATTCATTTTACTAACTTCTTAATGTCAATTTAAAAATTTGTAGAGTATCTCTTTTTTATTCTAATCAAAACATATAGTTGTAGAAGTACACGTATCCTTTGAAATCATTTGGTCCAATTTCTTCCCATTGCAAGGTATTACAAAACAAATCACACTTAAAATAGGTCACATTTTATACAAGTCATGTCCTATATGGTATCCTTTTGTATTGATTCATCTGAACATGCTCATTGGAGTTTTACTACTACCTCTGAAATAATTGGTTTAAATAGCTAGCTCAGAAACGAGACATAGATTGCTGGCACCTTTTTTATTAGTTCTAATCAGTTCTCCCTGACAGCAGAAAGCTTTTTGATTCATTGTACACAAATGAAGCACAACTTTTAATTTTTCTGGCTGCACACAATGTAGAGTCAACCATTCATGTCTTTATACATGTACCTATGGTAATGATGTCTATCTCATTCCCCCATCTTTCTTTTCCAGCCCTATCCTCACCCATCTCTCCTCTTGGCCCAATCAAAATTCCTTCAATCCCCCCACCCCAACCCCATTATGGATCAGTATCCACTAATAAGAAAGTACATTTGGTCTTTGGTTTTTTGGGATTGGCTTACTTCACTTAGCATGATATTCTCTAACTCCATCCATTTACCTGCAAATGCCATAATTTAATTCTCTTTTAATGCTGAGTAATATTCCATTGTGTACATACCACAGTTTCTTTATCCATTCAGCTATTGAAGGACATGTAAGTTGGTTCCACAGTTTGGATATTGTAAATTGTGCAGCTATAAACATTGACATGGCTGTGTCACTGTAGTATGCTGTTTTTAAGTCCTTTGGTAATAGACTGAGAAGAGGGATAGCTGGGTCAAATGGTGATTCCATTCCAAGTTTTCTAAGTAATCTCCATACTGCTTTACAGTTTGGTTGCAAAAATTTGCAGTCCCACCAGCAATGTATGGGTACTGCTGACATAATTTTGTAGCCATATATGAACTCCAGTCCTTCTACCAAAATCTACTTGTGAAATATGCATTTTGACTTATCCTTGTAAATAAAAAAAATCTCCTTTACAGTGTCTATAGACCTACATTTTCAAATGTATCGTTTATTATTCAAATTTTAACCAGTTGTGTTGCTCTTCTTTAGATCTCTCTGAAGTTCAATAATTTGATCTTGCAAAAGAAACACAGAAGTCTGTGAAGGGAAATGTATGACAAGACAGAACTTCCTTATGTAACAGTTGTTTCATAGAAATCCAATAAACTTGATATATGTTTGGAAAAACTAGAATACTGATTTTTTGTCTGATAAGAATTGTTATGGTTTCCAGTAGAAGGGAATTTACAATGATAGATTACATTGACTAAATGTAACAAAGATCAATGTATATATAAGAATGATAATTGATTACTTTGTGTTAGGAAGATGTCTTTACAGTCATCACATTGCCATACAAAGTTTACAAAAATCCCAACATCAAGGTGTATTTTCCAACAGAATTATTAATCAGATGATAAAGATTAGTAAATGAGAACAAAAGATATTACACTTGAAAGAAAATTTATCCATATTACAGAAAATTTAATTATTATAGTTAATTTATTATTATAGATAATTAAGCCATAATAGAGTGGGTTCTGCAAAACACTGGGGTTAGGAAGATATAGTGTCATGTCAATAAAAGCTATACATTCTGGTTTCTAGTTTCTCTTATCTACCTTTCTTCCACCAAATATTTCTTCAAGTATGTGATGATATGACTAATTATATTATAGCTTCATTCATTTATATTCTAGTTTAGTCTTAGTCCTAATAGTAACTTTTGATCTTCTAATTAGAGTGAGAGGTTTCAAGAGCTATATTTGAAAGTATATAAATGATGTTTTTAAAGTGGGAATTATGTCTTATTAATCTTTCTACTCAGTATAAGATCAGTATGTGATTCTCAGTGAGTACTCAAAGTAAATACTTTTTCAACAAATATTTCTGAATTAGATTATAAACTACTGCTGACAGGTTCTCAGAAGTAAATTTTATCTCCATTCCTATATATTGATATTAATATCCTTCATTGAATATATTATAGATAAGTACTTTGAAAGATTAAATCACATTTCATGGGAGGCCCAGGAGTTTGAGAGCAACCCAGGCAAAAGAGTGAGACCCCCAACTCAAAAACTATATTAATTAAGTAATTAAAATAAAATACTTTAAAAATCACATTTCGGGCAGGGGCTGTGGCTCAGTAGTAGAGCACTTGCCTCACATGCATGAGGCATTGGGTTCAATCCTCAGCACCACATATAAATAAATAAATTAATTAACTAAAGATATTATGCCCAACCACAAATAAAATAAAATTATGAGCTCATTTGTGTCTAAAATCAGCTAACAATTTGGCATAATCAACTTCAATTTATATTGCATTATATTGGGAAATGACTTTTAGGCAAAAAAATTCTATAATGTTTAGCTTTAGAGAATTATAAATTACTTGGAAGATGAGGCAAGAGGTTTCTTGAGCCCACTTGGGCAACATAGCTAGATGCTCTTTAAAATAAAAGAAATAACTGTGAGATAAAAAATTAAATCTTTCAGAGACAAAGTGATTCATAAAATGAAAATGTATTCTGGAATATAAAGCCTGAATTATTTAATATTTTTCTATCACTCCTGAGTTCTCAATGGAATGGAAAAATAAGAAGTCACGATAAGAGGACATAAATCATTTTGTCAAGTGCATATTTATTTTCAATATAGTCCTCTGAAGTACCAACTTATTTTCTACATTTTTATAGAGCATATGGTTTTCCCAAATAATGTTTTTCAAACAACACAAAACAAAGCAAAATACCTTCTAATAATCATAAAATCTTATATCCACTTTTTGATTTTTAACTGCTATACTGATTTATAATTCACACACCTTACATGTGCCCCAAGTACAAAATTTGATACTTTCTGTATATTTAAAGAATTATACCATAATCACTACAATCTAATATTAGAACATTTTCATTATCATATTAGTGATCACATCACATTTACTTCCCTTCCACCTGTAGGCAAAGCCTAATCTACTTTCTATCTCTGGATTTTCCTTCTTTGGGCATTTTTATAAAAGGAATTATAAAATATTTAAGGTCTTGTGGCTCACTACTTCCATTTAATATAACATCTTCAGGTGTCTTCCATGTTGTTGCTTATGTCAGTATTTCAACCCTTCTTATGGATGAATAATAATATTCCATTAGATGGATATACTACATTTTGTTTACTCATTCTGCAGTTGGTAGGCATTTGGGTAGTTTCCACTTTTTTGATATTTTGAATAATGCTGCTATTGAACATTCATGTAATCAAGCTTTTTTATTTGTTATATTTAGTTGTGCATGACAGTGGAATGCATTTTGGCATGTCATAAATACATGGAGTACAATTTCTCATTCTTGTGGTTGTACATGATGTAGAGTTACACTGGTAGTGTATTCAAATATAAACATAGAAAGGTTATTTCTGATTTATTCTACTCTTTCCCATTCCTACCTCCTCCCTTCCCCCCACTTCCCCCCCCTCCATTCCAGGGAACCTCAAGTCCTTCACACCTCCCTGCCTATTGTGATTCCGCATCTGTATATCAGAGAGAACACTCAGCCTTTGGTTTGGGGGATTGGTTTATTTCACTTAGCATGATGGTCTCCAATTCTATTCATTTACTGGCAAATACCATAATTTCAGTCTTCTTTATGACTGAGTGTATATATACCATATTTTCTTTATCCATTAATCTGTTGAAGGGCACCTAAGTTGGTTCTATAGTTTAGTTATTGTGAATTGAGCTATGAACATTGATGTAGCTGTGTCACTACACTATGCTGATTTTAAGTCCTTTGGGTATATGCCAAGGAGTGGGATAACTGGGCCAAATGGTGATTCTATTCCAAGGTTTCTAAGGAATCTCCATACTTCTTTTCAAAGTGGTTGCACAGATTTGTAGCTGCACCAGCAATGTATCTTTTTCCCCACATCCCCACCAATATTTGTTGTTACTTATATTCTTGATCAATGTCATTCTGAAGTGAGATGAAATCTTGTTGTAGTGTTGTAGTTTTAATGTGCATTTCCTTAATTGTTAGTGTTGATGAACATTTTTTCATGTATTTATAGATTGATCATATTTCTTCTTCTGTGACATGCCTGTTCAGTTGTTTTGCCCATTTATTGATTGGGTTGTTTTCTTTTTCTAGTGTTAGGTTTTTTTGAGTTCTTTATATATCCTGGAGATTAATGCTTTCTCTGAGGTGCAGGTGGCAAAGATTTTCTGTCATTCTGTAGGCTCTCTCGTTATGTTCTTGATTGCTTCCTTTGCTATGAGGAAACTTTTACTTTGATACAATCCCATTTATTGATTCTTAATGTAATTAAGATTTTGTGTTGATGCATGTTTTCATTCCTCCTGGATGTGTACATAACTTGAATCCACTTTTAAAATTATTTAGATTTTCAAAATTAACTAAATACCAAAATAAAATAAAATAATAATTTCTGAAACCACTCCTACTACTTTATACACCTATTATATTTTTATGTGTCTTCTAGAATGGGGATTTGTTTTTCCCAGTCTGACAAATATGAAAATTTGTCATATATATTCAAATATGAAAGTCAATCACAATGTTAAAAGAAATTTGGTTAAATACATGATTTGACACATCTATTCATGTGTTTCATCTATTCATTTACTTAATCATGTGATCATTCATTCAACAATTATTGAAGGTCTAATCTGTATTAGAAATGTGCCTGAGACTTCTTTTTTATTCAGAGATGTATATTGAGTTAAAGCATTACTTATGAGTTAAACAATTATGCAGATGAATTTCAGCAAAAGGTATGTTTGGACTAATCTTATTGTGGTAATTCTGTTTTTGGTTTAAGCAATATTGTTAGTGTCTTATATATTTTTCCTGTAGCACATAATTTTTATCTATATTTTAAAATGAGAGACAGGGAGTAGCTGCAAGTACCTTTCCATAAAAAATTGTTTTCATATATAAATTAATTTGAAGTACATTCATTAGTAGATATATAGGTTTTCTCCCCATTTCACACACACACACACACAAAAAGCCCCAACCTAAACACATTTAGCTTTGAAAGAAGAGCAATTTAGAGGTTAGAGGGGAAAAAAAAGCAAAGGTCTCATTGAAGAATCAAAAACTGTCTCATTTATAAATTCCAATATATCCTGAGATTCACATTTAAAATGGATCTTCTCCCACAGCATGCCTCCTTAGTACTAAGGCTCATGAAGACATTAAATATGTTTGTCTTCCTTATTCAAATTCTACTTCCTCATGTGGTTTCTAATTCATATGTTCCATGTTTTAGCTCAAATATCATCTCCTTGGGTGTTCCTCAGTTTTCTTAAAATAATCTCACTCTCCAACATCCACTATTCTCTGTAATATCCCCTTATTTGTTTCCTTTATAATGTTTCAACAACATAAATTACTGTATTTCCTACCTTGTTTTTACATCTTTAACTTTTAGCATATAGTCTCCATGTGAGTTTAAATTTATGTTTTATATTTCCAATATCTATAATACTTGGATATAAAATTGATCCATATATATATATATATATATATATATATATATATATATATATATTTGTTAGGGTTTTATATATTATCATATAATATATACAACAGAATATTATAATATAATAAACATGATATATTACATATTCTTATAAATATACACATATGTATTATGAATAAATATATGTGTGAATATATAAATATATTTTATTCATTTATTTATTTATTTAGCACTAGGAAAGTGCTCTATCACTGAGCTATATCCCTAGAGCCCTTAATCAATATTTTTAAAAAACATTACTGCCTGGGCATGGTGATACACACCTGTAATCCCAGCAGTTTGGAAAGCTGAGGCAGGAGTACCATAAGTTTAAAACCAGACTCAGCAAATAAGCAAGATCCAGTTTCAAAATTAAGAATTTATGAGAATGTGGCTCAGTGGTTATGTGCCCCTTGGTTCAATCCCTGGTACCAAAAATAAAACAAAACAAAAACAAACAAATCAAATTATATATATATATATATATATATATATATATATATATATATATATATTAACTATAATAGAATATGACTTTTCTAAGATTTGTTACTGCAAACACTGATGTTGGTTCCAAGACTCCAGTTCTTCAGATTGTATAACACATCTCTCTGATGTATTTTGAATGACTGGATGTTCTGTTATTATGGACACAGTATCTGTGCCCTTAGCTCAGAAGAACTATTTATTTGTCTAAAAGCAATTCCTCTTAAGTGTTCTTTCATCTTAACCAAAAATTACTTTACAGAAATATTTTCAATAGCTTGTGAATTAAGATAAAGAATTCAAAATGGTTTGGGAAGCGAATATTTTTCTTTAGTCTCTTTCTCTACTCTTTTTAATCATTTGATTCATGTAGTATGCTAGGATGATACTGACTGGTTGAAAAGTGGAATGGATGTCAATTCCCAAAAGAACCTTAGAATAAACACCTGATCCCCATCCATTCCAGTCAAATAAGGACTTGAATTTTAGCAGCCAATAATTTTTTTAAATGTTATAACATAATTATGTCAGTTTGCAATATGAAAGAGCTGTAAAATTCTAGTAGTACATTAATAATGGGAACTGATCTTTGCATCTCAATAGGGTAGGTTGATTATATGATACAATTAAATTTAATGCAGGTAAAGAATAGCAATATATTTCCATTAAAATTAAAAAGTTTTATACTTTCAGTAATTTTTAATCCACTACAATTATATAATATTCATTTGCTCAAAACATGAATGAGAAAGTACTTCAGACATTTTGCCAAAAGGAAATAGAGATGAAGCTTTCATTTTAGCCTATATGTTCATATGATACAATGTGACATTTTTATTTGAGAAGGAAATTTTAGGTACTTAAAAAATGATCAAATGTCACATTGAATCAAATGAAGCAACAAATTTATCTACATACAACCAGTTTGGGTAGGGAAAACAAAGGAGTATAGGATACTGCTTACTACTATCTGTTTGTTTTGTTTTTGTTCTGGAATTCAGGGAAAATTTAACACTGAGCTACCTGATCATATCTTCCTTTTTCTTTTTCTTTTTTCTTTTTTTTAATTTGAGACAAGGGCTTGCTAAATTGCTGAAACTGGCCTCAAATCTACAAACTTCATGCCTCAGCCTACAAAGTCACTGGGATTAAAGGTATGTGCCACTATGTTCATGTATTCAATTCATTATTTTTTTCAAGAATAATTTATAAAACAATTGGCAATTTACTCATTTAACAAGAAAAAAATATTTTTATGCAACAGCACATTGAAGAATGATAAAGGATATCAGAAAGGAGTTTGATATAATTCTCTTTTATAGATTATGCAGATAAAGGTATAGTATTCATATAATGTATTGCCTCAAATGGGCCTTAATTCCCACTTTTTTTTTGTATTTCGGGCAAAACTAAGTTCAATTTGTAGTAAGTTCTGCACCATAAGAGATTCAAATAGAAACCAAAATACAGGACCAACTCTTTGGCAAATAACCTCCTTAATGGCATACCTATAAGAAATACTGACTATGTAAAACAACATGTAGGACCAGCAATCAACTGTGCCACAAAGCACAACAATACTTCTATGGGATTTGTGTTTTTTGTTCTTATAGGGATTTGTGTGTTTTTTTGTTCTTCTATTTTTGTAATTTGTAAATACTTAGTCCTGTGTCAGATAGCTAATTAGCTACAACTTTGATTATATTATCTTATAATTCAGTGTAAAATATGTCCAAATGGTATTACCACTTGTTTCCACTTTAGCAATACCTTTTCAACTGTGGAAATCAATAGCATGTAGTATAATTTAATAATTTTATTTAAATAAAGGATTACTGTATATAATACAGTGAACACTTATTGACCTTTTTAAAATTGTTGAGTTATAGTTGGACACAACACCTTTATTTTACTTATTTATTTTCATATGGTGCTGAAGATTAAGCCCAGGGCCTCACACATGCTAGGCAAGCACTCTACCAGTGCACCAGAACCACATCCCTTTATTGACCTTTTATATTGAGTGATGCAAAATGTGAAACGAGGCATTTTATCTCAGTTATTTTAAAAATTAGGTCAAGGAAATCTTTGACTTTATGTAGAGGCCAATTAAGTATATATATATATTCTTTTGACAATTTAAATACAATCTGGTCATTTTTATCTACATGATTTATTTTAGCTTTATGTAACTTTAGGGGTGACTTCCGAAGGAGTTTAACATAAAAAAGCAGACAATTCAATTTCTTATATACTCAGAAAAAAATGTTTCAAAACAAATAATCAGAAAATACAGTGCTGGGGTTGTAGTTCAGTGATGGAGTGCTCACCTAGCATATTCAAGGCTCTGTGTTTGTTTCCTAGAATTACAAAAAGAAAAAAATCACAGAATTGACATACATTTGTTTTAACAATTAGTATGCATTATGAATTTTAGCATTTTGTTTTTTGTTTGTTTTTTTTTTTTTGGTACTGGGGGATTGAATTGAGGGATGCTTAGCCACAATGGGCTAAATCCCTAACACTTTTTGCTTTTGATTTTGAGACAAGATCTTGCTAAGCTGCCTATGACATTTCTAAGTTGCTGAGGCTGGCTTTGAACTTGTGATCGTCCTGGTTCAGCCTCCCAAGATGCTTGGATTATAGGTGTCTGCCACTGCACCCAGAAATTGTATGCATTTCATTCATTTATTCACATGAGAAGTATTGAATATCTTCTCTATGATGAGAAAGATGCTAAGTTCTAGAAATTATTAAACATGATATACAACTTCAGCTACTATAGGTTTTACAACCTAGAAGGCAAGATAGAAGTTATATTAATTTGACATGATTGTTTCAAAGAAGAACTGAAAGATGGATTGGGACTTTATATTATTTAATTGTGGCAATAGCATACGCAGGCAGGTGAAAAACAAAATACAAAGGATAATTAAGAAGATGATATCCTGGCACCAAAACAGGCATGAAGATCAGTGGAATAGAATAGAAGGCACAAAGACAAACCCACAGAAATACACTTATCTCATTCTAGACAAAGGTGCCCAAACCATTTGTTGAAGTGAGGATAGCCTTTTACACAAATGGTGCTGGGAATATTGAAAATCTATATGTAGTAGAATGAAATTTAATACCTATCTCTCACCCAGCACAAAAATCAACTCAAAGTAGATCAAAGACCTAGGAATTAGGTGATAAATCTTGCACACACTAGAAGAAAATGTAGGCCCAACAGTTCAACATGTCAGCTCAGGAATTGACTTCATTAACAAGACTACTAAAGTGCAAGAAGTAAAAATTTTTTTAAAAGTCAATAAATAATAAAAAGTTTAACAAAAGTTAATAAACAATAAAAAAACTTCTTTACAGTAAAAGAAACTATTAAAAGCATGAAGACAAAGCCTACAGAATGGGACAGAATTCTGCCATATGCTTTTTAAATAGGGCATTAATATCCAGGGTATACAAAAAAATTTAAAAACTTAACACCAAAAAAAAAAAAAAAAGAAAAAAGAAAAACACCCTACCAATCAATAAATGGGCAAAGGAACTAAGGAGAAACTTCTCTAAAGAAGAAATACAGATGGTGATATATTAAAACAATATTCAACATCTGTAGCAATTAGAGAAATGCAAATTAAAACTACATCAAGATTTCATCTCACTCCTGTCACAATGACAATTATCAAGAATACAAGTAATGATAAATGTTGCTGAGGA